>NC_022017.1:1205041-1221013 GCF_000317375.1 Microtus ochrogaster
AAGAAGAGAGGGGACACACACTCCTGTCCAGACAGGAAGAAGAGAGGGCATAGACTACAATGAAACACGTGCCTGGTATGCACAGGGTCCTGGGTCCAATACCAAGCACCATAAAAAAAAATAAACGTAAAAAAATTTATTTTTGTTTTTTTGAGACAAGATTTCTCTATTATACCATTCTGGTTGCCCTTGAGCTCACTATATAGAGCTGGCTGACCTTGAATAGAGATCCACCAGCCTCTGCCTTTCAAGTGCTGGGATTAAAGACACATACACCACACTCGGGTCAATTTAAAAATTAAGGAACAAATAACAAATTCCCAGCACTAGGAAACAAGTTGGAATTGACTATTTCAGAAGTAAATTTGCCTCATTGTTCATTTTATTTTTTTTATTTTTTTATTTTTTTATTTTTTTTGGTTTTTCAAGACAGGGTTTCTCTGTGGCTTTGGAGCCTGTCCTGGAACTAGCTCTGTAGACCAGGCTGGTCTCGAACTCACAGAGATCCGCCTGTCTCTGCCTCCCGAGTGTCATTGTTCATTTTAATGTGAGCACACTGACAGTGTGGCTGGGAGTAAGACCATGGTGTCAGTCAGGGGCTCAGCCCTATCCCTTCAAAACTCATATGTTGGACTAATTTTTTTTAAAGTTTTTTTTTATTGTGTGTACATTGGTGTTTTTCCTTCATGTGTGTCTGTGTGAGGGTGCCAGATTCCCTGAGACTGGAGTTACAGTCATGAGTCGCTGTAACTCTTGACTCATAACGCATGGAGAATGTGGGTGCTGGGAATTAAACCCAGGTCCTCTGGAAGAGCAGTCAGCGGAAATGCTGAGCCATCTCTCCAGCCTGGATTCCTAATTTCTAGTGCTTTCAAATGTGACTTCGGATTGTGATGAGGTCATTGATTTCAAATGAGATCCTGAAAGTGGGCTCTTGCACTGACATGCACCACAGTGCCCGCTGCTCTTACTGGCTTATCCCACCAATCTGCAGGTCTGGTTTAGCACTGTCGAATTCTATCTAGCTTTTCTGAGTCAAAATCACTCTGACTGTGCAAGGCCTAGTCAACCACCCAATCCAGCCATTCCATCACCCATTCTCTCTCTCTCTCTCTCTCTCTCTCTCTCTCTCTCTCTCTCTCTCTCTGCCTCTGTCTCTGTCTCTCTCTCTCTCTTTCTGTTTTTCGAGACAGGGTTTCTCTATGAGACAGCTCTGGCTGCACTGGAATTCACTTTGAAGACCAGGCTGGCCTTGAACTCACAGAGATCCGCCTGCGTCTGCCTCCCGAGTGCTGGATTTAAAGGCGTGCGCCACCACCGCCCGGCCACCTTTATTCTTTTAATTGATTGATACATTCGCTTCAAAAAATTGTGCACAGGCAACTGCCATAGGCTCCCTCAGGTCCAATGAAAGCACATTTCTACGATGTCAAAGCACCCTTTTGGAGCAGAGAGTCCACTGAAAAGTCAGCCTGGCCCATAGCGGCAGTGCAGGCCAAACAGCTCCTTGGATGGCTTGAGGCCTGTGTGATAGTGTTCCTCTCCCTCTCCAGCTGACTCTTGTTTAGGACCCTGTGCTGTACTCACGGCACACACCATACCACACATGTCACTCTCATCTCTGCCTCCAGAAAGGGGCCAGAGGAATAAAGAATGTGTGTTGTCAAGAGCAATGGGAAGGCCATGGGAAACATGAATTAACAGAACAAATTCAAAAGACTCAGAAACATAAAGAAATGATATTTTCTTATGGTCAGGGAAATGCAATTTGTATTACTGGGTGTTATGAAGAGTAGAGACCTTTATGATGTTAGGAGTATTAAAAGAATGTTCACACACAGTGTGTGCTCGCACACCTACGCACCCCGTAGAGTGCGGCTTTGATCAGAATTTGGCCAACTTCATGATACCAGAGACTAGGGCTTGGCTCCAGTGCACTTGCCTGTCTTTGGCTTTTTCATTTGCTTCCAGAACTGTCATGCCTGAACCCTCAGATATGCAAGTGTGCCTGGTGTTGGGTTTGTATCTCACTGAGTTTGCACTGTATATTTGCCTCGGTCTCTCAGACTCTGCATGTGTCTGAGCAGGGGAGCTTTTCTGGGCCTCCATGCAGTTTCCTTTTGGGCATTGGTGTGAAGCTGCTATTACATGGAGGGGCCATTAACTAGCACCAAGGTGACTTTAGACATCTCTCAAGCTTTTGGCAAACTAAGGAAGAATTCTGATGCTGAAGGATGGTTGGGCAAGCCCTTTGCTCAGACTCCTGTTGGCTCAAGTCCATTTTTTTCCAGGTTGAGATCTGCAGTATCTTCCGAGAGCTCCTTTTGGCAGCCCCATGTCTGAACCTCCAGGGTCTCTTCTTAGCCCATTTCTAATAGACCCAATGAGGAAAGGGGAGGAGTTGGTGGTTGTCTGGGATTTAAAGTTGGAGATAAACATGGAAATGTCATTCTTTCCCCACTGTTTTTATTTTCTTTTATTGACATTTGTCAGCTCTAAGCATGACACACAGGGGAGCTAGCGGCTTGGCATCTTAAGCCTTTTTTACTCTCTAAAGCCAAAGAATTTTGCTAAAAAAAAATTGGTAGATATCATAATCATATTGTAGTCCTGTTGCAAAAAATAATCTTTTAGAGATACTTGGTAGAAGTACTTTCAAAAGAAACGACATGATGTCTGGGATTTGCTTCCAAATATATGTGCTTCCAAATAAATGTTTGTGGGTGAACCATTGTTGAAATGAGGAGTTGGTGACGAGTGTCCAAAGGCTGTTTGTGGGTGAACCATTGTTGAAATGAGGAGTTGGTGACGAGTGTCCAATTATTTTCCCCACAGTTTTGTCTGGACTGTTCTGTAACTGTAAGTCTCCCACTCTCTTGAGATGCTGTGGAAACTATAATGACCCCTGTCCCCTTAGGTAGATGAGAAAGGGGAAGCTCTTACCTAGCAAGAGATTTGCTCAAAGCAACTGGGAAGAGAAAGCTTAGATGAATTCAGAATTACAGACTCCTACTCCTATTGAGAGCTTTTCTCATTGTACCCTTCATAAACAGGAGCTTCCGAGCTTCATGAAAGCACAAAATACACACCATAACCACCTCTCAGATTAACAAAAGGACAGAGATTTCAGTTGCTCATGATGCATTTGTATATGTATATTTATATACCTTACCTAAGCAGGTATGTGGACATCTGAGGGTTCCATTTACACAGATACGATTGCCTGAGTGACACACTTGTAGGTCATTTAAGTGAAAAAAGGATCTCACACATGATGGACAGGAAAACATGGAAATCAGATTATGCCACAATGAGCTTGTTCTGTGTGATCGTGTGAAAAGCCGGGCTTTCTATGTAGTGTTGCTGAGAACATGCCAGTGGAAAGCCTAGGTGAGCTTGTTCTGTATGTTCATGTGAAAAGCCGGGCTTTCTATGTATGTTGCTGAGAACATGCCAGTGCAAAGCCTGGGAGAAAAAGGAGTCCTTGAGATCACACATATCAGTCAGGACCATAGGAGAATTTGGTAAGGAAGGAAAAACATTAGCAGACTGGTGCCCTGTATCTCTCAGGAGAGCTGTAACTTAGCATGTAGGGACAGGAGACAGATTTCTCTTCATGGATATATTCAAATAATACAAACATCACATACTCCCACAAATGGTTTGCACATTGTGCCCCTCTGCCTTCCCACGGCATTCTAAACAACCATGTCTCTAGAGAAAGGGTTGAGATGAGGTGAACACAGATCTAGGGCCAGAGAACTGGAAACTGGAGTTCTCTTTTTCCCTCTGGTTTTTCGAGACAGGGTTTTTCTGTGTAGCCCTAGCTAGCCTGGAACTTGCTTTGTAGATCAGGCTGGCCTGGAACTCACAGAGCTCCACCTGCCTCTGCCTCCTGAGTGCTGGGATTAAAGGTGTGCTCCACCACGCCTGGCCAGAACAATCACTGTAGTGTGGGCTCCGTTGATCGTACAGATCCCTGGGGGTTCTGGGAGCTCTGCAGCATTCCCACTCTTCTGTCTGGACTGGGCTGTGCACCTCAGACATGTCAGTCACGGGTGTCTGCAAACACGTGAGAACCTCAGACATGTCAATCACAGGTATCTGCAAACACGTGAGAACCTCAGACATGTCAATCACAGATATCTGCAAACACGTGAGAACCTCAGTGTTGTTTGCTCCGTGTTGCTTCTGCTCTGGAAAATGATCATTTCCCCGTTGGGTAGATTATATTGTTTTAGAAAGATATAATCTATACTAATAAATACTCCTTGAAATTCTCTCTCTTTCTTTCTAGATAAAATTTCTTAGTGTAACCCTGGCTTGTCCTAGCATTCACTCTGCAAACCAAATTGATCTTGAACTAAAAAATCCACCTGCCTCTGCCTTCCAAGTGCTGGGATTAAAGGACCATTGCCCTGTGGTCCCTGGAATTTTTTTTTCAAGACAGGGTTTCTCTGCACCTTTGGAGCCTGTCCTAGAACTAGATCTTGTAGATCAGGTTGGCCTCGAACTCACAGAGATCTACTTGCTTCTCCCTCCTGAGTGCTGGGATTAAAGGTGTGTGCCACCACTGCCTGGCTGGTCCCTGGGATTTTAATTTTAACACATACACACACTTACACACACACACACACACACACACACACACACACACAATTTCTAAAAATGGTCTCTTGTGAGCCAAGCTGACCTCAAATTTACTATGCACTGAGAAGGAACTTACCTTGAACTCCTGACCCTTTTCAGTGCTGAGTCTCCAGGTCTGCCCTACCAGGCCTGTTATGTGGTGATAGGGACTGAACCCAAGGCTTCATGCAGACTACACAAGCACTCTACCAGAACTGAGCTACATCCCCAGCCTCAATTCTAATAATTTATAAGATTGTACCAAATACTGGGATCATACATTAAGAACTACTAGGCCGACGAGGATAAGATCCCATCAAGGCAAAGCCAGAGTAGGTGGCACAGCCCAGGCTACTCTGGGTCCCTCTTGCCTTCTGTTGAGGCTCCCATTGCCTCACCATGACTTCTTGCCACACTACCTCATTTTAAACACCAGACTCTATGTCCCTCAATAGCAAACAAATGGAACAGTTCTGAACATCCAATCAGAGGGCAAGCAAATCCCAGTGAGGCCTATTTGTTCTCCCCTCCCCTCAGATAAGAGTCTTTCTACACAGCCTTGGCTGTTCGGCAAAGCACTACGTAGACCAGGCTGGCCTCAAACTCACAGAGATCCTCCCGCCTCTGCCACCCAGGTGCTGAGGTGAAAGGCGTGCCCAGCACAGCCAGCTTCAGCATCTTTGTCATGTGGAAATTTAATCACTTTCTTCCCATGTTAAGGCTCAAATGAGAGAGTGGATCTAATCCAGTGCCTGGTCCATAGCAAGTACTTAAGTAGGCGCCTATTAATGTAATAACAGATAACACTCCTGAAGGCTTCTAAATCCAAATGTTTCTTGAGCATTAATCCTTGGTCCCTGCAGCACCATAATAAGACAGCTAACAAGTCTAGCACGTAGCTATATGGCCCTTGCTATGTTACTGCAGTGGTGTTGTTTTTAAGGTCTGACACAGGAGTGTAGTAATGGGGATTAGAGAGCTAAATAAGCATTTGTGGTTTTTATTTAACATTGAAGCAAGTGGGATAGGTAAGGATTCATGTCTTCTACACAGCCCCTTGACCCCTGCCTCCTTCCTTTTAATCACCCCAGGCCTAAGAGGTCCTTAGGCCACATGGTCCAATACAGCCTCTGTTACCGGGGACATTCGTGGTAAGGGAACGAATTCACTCCCTAAGTGCCTGGTGAGATGTTATTCTGTGTCACTCATGGCTTCTGTACACACATGTGCTGCCTTCAGCAAAGCTACCTACCCATGCATTTAAGAACAGAGGTTTTGCAGGTATGCATCACATGTTTGAAGGTGTGCCTGTACAGAGACTTATGTGCTGGGAGAAAGGACTACGGGGTAACTAACCGGACAAGATCCTCTTCAGAATGGCAAAGGCACTTCTGCCATCAAGATCCACCTAATCAGTGTGTGTGTGTTTGTGTGTGTGTGTGTTTGTGTGTGTCTGTGTGTTTGTGTGTCTGTGTTTGTATGTGTGTGTGTCTGTGTTTGTATGTGTGTGTGTCTGTGTGTCTGTGTGTGTGTTTGTGTGTGTGTCTGTGTGTTTGTGTCTGTGTGTTTGTGTGTGTCTGTGTATGTATCTGTGTGTTTGTGTGTGTGTCTGTGTTTGTGTCTGTGTGTTTGTGTGTGCGTGTCTGTGTGTTTGTATGTGTGTCTGTGTGTTTGTGTGTGTGTCTGTGTGTTTGTGTGTGTGTCTGTGTGTGTGTGTGCGTGTCTGTGTGTTTGTATGTGTGTCTGTGTGTTTGTGTGTGTGTCTGTGTGTTTGTGTGTGTGTCTGTGTGTGTGTGTGTGTATGTATGTTGGTAGGTAGTTCAGCTGCCTTTTGTCACCATAGAAACCAAGAGATAATCCACTAGGCGCACAAGTCTGGAGCTATTGACCAACTGCTGCTCCTCTGAGGTGAAGACAGAATCCCATCAGGGCTGGACCTCAAGACAGAGCTGAAGGGAGGGGGGAGGTTACTCCTTCCCATTAGGTATTAGGACAAGGACCTTGAAATTATTCTAATATGTGCCCTGGGGCTACAAAGTTGACTTTGCTGGAGGCGGGTCTCCCAGTGCTCAGGAGCTGGCACCTGACTTAACTAGACCTACACACAACTAGACTGACCAAGAGGGGAGAGACTGGCTATTGTCTACCTGACTGAGGCTACCATCATCTTCTCCAAACTTCTGAGATAAGATATTCTCTGAGGATGCAAGTCAGGAAGGAAGCTGTAAAAGGGGGCCGTTTAAGAACACTTTTTAATTTTTCTAGAAGGCAGCGAAGGGAGGGCCCCCAGTGTGCAGGCTGAGCAAGGCCTTGACCTCACTTTAGACGGAAGAATTCTGAATGGGACTGGGGACTTTCTAATTGAAAAGAAATTACTTTGCAACAAAAGAAAGGGGTGAAGAGGAAATAAACAGAAGAAAGAAAGAATTGCGATGTGAAGAAAGACAGGAAGAAATGTATGGTGAGAGAAGTTAGAAAGGCCAGGTCCTGTCTGAGCCAGAATGTGAAGAAGACACGCCCAAAACTGAGCTCACAAAAGCTCAGCAGAGAACGCTCTGGTTAGCTAGCAACCCAGTGCCAGAGACTCCCATCCAGGATTCCTAGTTTTCTCCTTAATTTAATGGATAATTGTCCCAAAAAGAGAAGGTTTGGGTCCTGAAAACAAAGAGTCAAACTGCACGCACCCAGCGCCTGGGAGAATGAAGGCCGCACGGTATCTGGATGGCGGTATATCTGACCTTTGTGCAACTGCTTGGGTGGAGGGAGAAAGAAAATGAAGAGGAGACAGTGGGGGGGAGGGGCAGGAACAGATGCTTCCAGATCTAAAGAAACAATTTGGGAAGGGGGTGGTGGAGAGGATCAAACAGAAGAGGAGGGGGCAGGGAGAACCGGAAGAAGAACAAAGGTATGGTGGAGATTGGAGGCTCTGCGTGGAGAAGTGATAAAGGGGACCTAGAGTCCTGGCTGAGCCTGAGCCCACAGCTGCCCTGCTATAAAACCTCCTTCTCCTTGCTGCTGGCCCAGGGACCACTCGAGAGTGCTCAGATCCGGTCTGAGGCAGTCAGGCCTGAAGGCCTGTCCAGGAACATTTGAACCTCAGCTGTGCCTCCAAAGTTGTCACCTTTTGGCTCTTCTTCCTCTACTTTTACAGCTGGGGGCAGGGTTTTTCGGAGTGAAGCTAGGGCTGGCGATTGTCCCAGAGGAACTGCTGGGAAAGAGAGGGGAAGAAGAGGGGAAGATAGAGCGACAGGCAAAAGACAGTCAAGAAGAGACAGCTGGAGTCACCTTCCAAAATGGTTTGAGATTCTCCGAGACCCCCAGGAGGTGTTCAGGTGAGAGGCAGCTGCAGGAGACAGTCCTGAGGCCCACACTGGAGAGAGTACACCCAGAGCTGTCCTTCACATAGGAGCTGACTTCTTCCCTCCAGTTAGAACTCAAACCAAGCTGGAATCTTATTTCCTAAATCTGTTCCCTCTAAGTGGAAAGACTCCACATGTACAAACTTCCAGACCCATTGTTGCTCAAATGAGCAGAGTCATACTAAAGTTTGGTTATTACCCTGGTGGGGAGACACCACCCCAACAAGAATGAACCCGTTTGGGGGACTTGTCCTAAGTGACTCACCTTCCAGTCCCTTATCAACAAGTACATCAGGTTTGAGAAGGCTTCCCTCTTTAATAAAGGCCAAATCCTGCTATGACAGGGAGACAAAAGTCACAGCACCTAGGCAGCCATCTCTTGCAGGAAGGGCTTTCTGACCTGCAGTTCTGATGGTGGTTGGTTTGAGGGCCTATGATCTTTCTGACAGCCCTGGGTGCTGCTCAGATGAGCCCTTCCTTCCTCTCCATGCCCACAAAGATCTCCAAAGGGTTCTATTTTCTGTTGGTTAACTCGGAGAAAACTATCATTTCTAAGCAAAAAAAGAGAACTATCCTTATTTGGTAGTAATTAAGTTACTCCGATGTAGCAGCGGGTGGGAAAGGAGGAGTGATAGGAGAAAGAAAGGTTATTGGGATCCACAAGACCTCCAGGCTTCAGAGTTCACCGTGCTGTGAACCCGCCCAGCCCGCCCCGCAGCCCGCACTCCCCACCCCAGCCCTATTGTCCGCAGCCAGAGCTCGGGGGGTCGTGACCTAGGCGAAGGCGACACTGCGCCTGGAGCCCAGAGTAGCCCTTGCTCAGCTTGGCCCTATTTCCCCACTTCTCCGTCCTGAGACCCCTGCCCTAGGGCGGTCCAGAGAAAAGGAGCTGCCCCCTCCCGCCATCCCCAACTGATTTCCCAAGCCCCCAGAGGCTGGGGGAAAGAGGCTAGGGTCTGGCTGGTGGTTTAGCTCTGTGTCAGGGTATCTGCATCCGCATCACACCGCCACCAAATTCAAATATACTTTCCTCTCCCAGTCCCTATATTTGGGCTGGGAAAAGAGGGAGTCCAAAACAGGGAAGTGAGCCGAGATAACACGGCCTTTGCTTCACCCTTACCCCTGGGTCAGGAGGAGCAGAGCCCTGAGCTACAAATGAGAGGTCTGGCCAGTGTTGAAGGGAACAGGACGTCTCAAAATGAACCCTTCCTTTCACTGTAACACTCTCCTTTCCCCGCCTGCCTTCCTTCGGATTCTTTCTTGGGGCTAATCGGGTCTCGGAAGGGAGCTGCTGCCTTTCCCCACATTTCCCTAGGTCCTGTAGAGCTGACACCAAAGAGAGCAGGATAGGATAGGGGCCGCCCCACCTGTGAAACAGAGCAGAGCGAGAGCTGACCCTGGCCTTGGGAAGCCTATAGTCAAATCTCCTTCCCTTTGGCCTTAGTTTCTGCCTGCTCCATTCCCTGCCGGGCAGGTTTTAAGGTGTGCAAGGCTTCAGAAGTCTCTAGTTCAAATAGCGCATCCCATCTGTTTAATTCTCAAGAGGCACACCCCAAAACTGCCACACACCACAGGGAGAAAAAGATTAAAATGGGGTTAGAGATTCTGGATGTAGAAAAAGCAGTCTGAGAAGGGCAGACAGTTCTATGAGGAAGCTTGGTCAGAGGCAAAGACAATTTTTTCCCACCTAAATTCTCCAAATGTTTATTTTGGGCTTCTGCCCATCCAGATAAATCAAGTTAACAGATTAGAAGGTTCATAAAATTGTATTCTTAGGTAATGACATCCAGAGAGGCAATAAATATTCCATCTGCTTTGGTGGCCGCTGGAGTTAGGGGATCTTCCATCTCTTTTACCAAGCTTAGGAGAGGAGGCATTTTAATTTGAATTAGCTGCCCAAAGGTGAGGTGCCAGATCAAAGCTCAGGAAAGCTTGGAGAAGTAGCTTTGTGAATACAGAACCTGACAAAAAGCCTAGAAAGAACTGAAGTGCTTAGCTACCTCTCCTCCTTGCCACGGGTGCCCTCTTAAGGGTCCTTTCTGGGTTAGTCCTGAATCCCGGGAAAACAGAGAATCCCTCCAGAGCAGAGGTCATTGTAGCCCACACTTTGGCAAACCTTTAACACATGGCTTGTGTGTGCACTGGTTCTCTCTCTCTCTCTCTCTCACTCTCTCTCTCTCTCTCTCTCTCTCTCTCTCTCTCTCTTTCAATATACAATTCTACAGAAGAAAACTGAGACATTCAGAACTGTAAGAAACTTCATACAAACTACAAGAGATCCTCAGAGAACAAAGTAGCCCATGCCTTCCCTGCTAATCTTACTTTCTCTAGGTTATCTCCATTTTTGAACTGTTTTCTCACAATCTGCCCCCCATGTGTGGACTCCCATTTTTCCCCAAGCAGATTCTCTCCATCCACATTTGATTTCCTACCTTCCCTCTCAAACAACTGTAGTCAAAACAAAAATTTAGTGGAATATCGAATTGAGATTTATTCTCCTTACCCCAGGGAAAATCGAGCGCTAGCTACTTACACAGCAAAGGGATTTGGGACTTGTGGGGATCCCGGATGCTTGAAAAGAAGGCCCTTGGAAGATTTGTGCCCCCAGTTCACAGGTCTTCATTTTACTTGGCCATCGAAGAGGATACAATGCTGGACTAGCTGCATTCACGCTCTTTCCTACAAAGGCTGTGACATCCTATCTGGAGGCTAGGTACTGAGCGAGGACTGGGCTTAGGAGGGTGGGGATGGGAGTGGGGGAGAGGTCAGAGGCTCTGATGAATATAAAGGCAATGAGAGAGAAAATGTTGTGTCCTTCTTGTGAACCTGGGCTGGTACACACCCCCACCCCCAGCCTTTCCCTACCACTCTACCCAACTCCAATGAAAACTTTGCCCTCCACTGCCCAGTGAGGCCAGGAAGCATCAGGAGCATTGAGACTAGGGTTGCTAGCGCTTGGAGTCCAGACCCAGGTTAGCCCATGCTCCCCTCCTGCCCAGCTAGAAGACAGGCTTTCTGGGTGGCCAGGACCCAGGCAAAGGAAAACTTTGGAGGAAGAAGAGGGACATTTCTGGAGGTCAGAGGCCCAAATCTTCAAAAACCCAAGTGCAAAATATTTTAATTTTGCTACATTTGTCAAGAATGCATGGATTTGGATCCTTTCCGGATCAAGAGATAGAGATAATGACATTGTGTGCCATAAGAAGAAAAAAACAAAAAAACAGAAACTCTCAAAGAAAGGGAAACAGATGTCCCAGCCTTCATAAGCTGCTTTCCCTGTGTTCAGGAGTGTCCCTTCGGAAAGCAAAGCACCAGGAGAAACTTTAGAAGCAACATGCAGAGGTAGTCCTCTCCCAAACTCGCCAAAGCTCAAAGCCAGGCAAGAAACTGCAGCTCTGAAGGTGACCCCACTCCTTTCCATCTCACCTTCTTTCCATGGCAAAAGACACCTTGGCCTACCTGGCAGACCTGCAGCTCTCCCACAGTTAGCATTCCTCTCAGCCCTAGGATGGCACTAGCCTCTAGATGATTGGGGCTACAGTCAGATCAGGTCACTAGTTTGCTTGATTACATAAAATAACTCCAGATAATTGTTGGCTCTGCTTCCTCACATTGCAGACAGCATGTTTGTTGTCTCCAGAGCACCACTGAGGGAGGGCCTCAAGGACTAAGCAGAACTCCCAACACATAGCCACACGCCAGAGAACAGCACAGCCTCTTCTCCCAGGATCAGTCAGCAAGCGGTTTAAGAGAAAAGAAATTTAAAAAACATCCAGGAGATTTTCACAACTTGTCTTCTCTGTCTGTTGTTGCCTCTCACTCCAGGATTCAGAGTAGAGAAAGGAGGTTCAGTTAGTCTCTCCAGGCTGGTTCCCATTCCTAAGTGCCCTCCATCCCAAAGTTTAGATAAATTGCCTAAGAGAAAGCTCCTAACTGCTTCCCTCACCTCTTCCCCCCCCCCCCACTTAAAAAAAAAGGAAGAAGAAGAAGAAAGAAAGAAAAACGAGGAGGCTAAACTTAAGGACCATCTGGTTCACCTGGGGTCCTTTGGGTTGAGTTAGTCCTTTGGATAATTCCAGATAGTTTTCCTGGTAGTATACCTCCCCATATATGAGAAAACTCTATTATCCACAACCTCAAAGCCTGTTCAGATGCCTCCATTCTGTCAGGACATGAAAAATTATAGGAAGAGAGTAGTTCTTGAATCTCTAACACCTGGCAGATCAGAATCAGAAGTTCCAGAAAACCAGAAGAGTCCTTCCTTCCTTTGCTAGCTACCTCCAGGCATCAGCCTTTGAGGCCTATCCATGCAAGGGCCTTTGCAGGCCTCTGGGCCTCCACTTCAGCCTTTTCCCCAAGGCTAAACAAACAGACATGCTATCCAGACAGGTCACTTTCAGAACCAGTGGCTCTAAACCCTTTACCCCTTTAGAAGAATGTAACTGAAGAAGGGGAATCACCCTCAAAGTCTTACCCCAAAAAGTCTTGAAAGAGGAAAACTTTTTCCCCTCCCTTTCCCTAAACTTGCCTTCTAGTCTGCAGGTTTGGCAGGCTTGAAGGACAAGGAGGGTGGGGAATAAAAAAGGAAGTCAAAGAGAGGGAGCCGGACCTGACTGAGGGAAAGAGAGGATGCCCACCCCATGCTCAGCTCCACGCTAAGGACCCAAGGCCTGGTCTTTCTGAGAAGTCGGAGAGAAGGACCAGGGGGACCCTCCACAGTCTGCCTTATCCCTTACCCCAGACTGGTTTTTCAATAGGCCTGAACACCTGAGGTCAAATGCTAAGGTTTGTGTGTTTGTTCAGAGTGAACTTAGAGACTGGAGAAGGTGAAATGTCACCAGGCCAGAAGGAGGGGGATTAAAAAGAAGCCATCAGACATTGATGTAAAACTAATTCACAGCCACTGGTTTATTATTGATCATGGGGTATTTCACATCAACACTAAAATTCTTTATTGCAAGTTTTACAATAATCAAGTGAATTCAGCCCAAAAACACAATAACCGCGATGGGGTAGGGAGCATCTATCTACAGACTGTCTCTCTGAACCCAAAGTTCATTTTTATTTTCTTTTGGCTTTCAAACTGAACAGCTCCCAGAGGCTCTCCAGATGCATTTAGCTTTGTCTGCTGTCCTCCCCCCTCCTCCCCCCCCCCCCCCACGAGAATACAAAAGAACTTCATAGCTTTGTTCTCCTTAAAATGACTTCCCCCTCACTAACCTCCCCTGGTGCATTTCCAATGCAAACGGCCTAGGGAAAGAGGGAGAAGGAGGAGGAGGAGAGAAGAGGAGAATCCACTTAAAATCTCCCTTTCCTTTTTCTTTTTCTCGTTTCCCCTGAAACTCACCCAAACCAGACCATCGCACCTTGCAATATATAATTTTTTGCAGCTTTTTTTCTTAAAAAATAAATACCCCCCCCATGGCCTTAAAAAACAAAAGCAAAACCCAGCAGGTACCATGCTAAGATAACACCACATGCTTAAAGGGGTCCTTAACAGTGAAGGGAGAAGGGCAAGGGGCTTGTTTATCTGTTTTGTCTGTTTGGAATTGACAAGGAGGCAGGAGGAAGAGAAAAAAGAACCAATATATATATATATTAAATTCTATAAATAAGAGTCAATTTGTGTGTGAGGGGTCTCGGAGCACAGGGTGGGGGCAGGGGTGTAAGTTATGTTTTATAACCTGGTAATGTCCTCTGCCCGTTGCTGCTCCGGCGGCGTGGCGCTCTGGGAGTGGTCTTCAGAAGTACCAGGGGTGGCTGCCGGGAGGGTGCTGGGCGCAGCGCCTGCCGGGGGCGCTGACCTCACTTTGGTGTTGGGGAGTCGGTGGTCCTTCTTCCATTTCATGCGTCGGTTTTGGAACCAGATTTTAATCTGCCTCTCAGAGAGGCACAGCGAATGGGCGATCTCGATCCTTCTTCTTCGGGTCAGGTAGCGGTTGTAATGAAACTCTTTCTCTAATTCCAGGACCTGCTGCCGGGTGTAAGCTGTCCTCGAGCGCTTGGGCTCCCCTCCGTTATAATTGGGGTTCACTGGGGGAGGGGAGGGGAAGCAAATAGTGGGGTTCAGAGGCATCAAGCTCCCCACCCCCACCCTCACCCCATCCTCAGCTTTGAGGAACAGGAGGGAGTGGCGGAAATAAAGTCATCAAGCTAAATGGGTTATAAAGAAGTTGAAGGAAGCTGGAGACTTTGTAGTGTAATAAGAGGGGAATCCTCATTGTAACGACACTGAATTATTTATGCGCCCTTAGAAAGCGAGCATAGTTTTCACACATACATAACAGATCATAGCACATGGCTCGGACTGCCCAGAGTAGCTAAGCCATAAAATTTATGGGGGATGTAATTACCCATTCTCGCTCGTAAATCCAGTTCAATTGTGCTAACCCAGAGTCGCTCCTGGAGAGAGAGAGGGGGGAAGGAGAGAAAGGAGGACGGGGCCAGAGGGGGCCAGGGAGGGTGGGGAGCGCCAGGAAGAGGGGAGGGGGGCAAAAAGCAAAGTTGCCTACCCGTGCTAACGTGAATTTTTTTCATCCAAGGGTAGACTATGGGCTGCTTGCTGGCGACGCTGGAGGGATGGTCGGGGGTTGGCTGGCTGCAGGCTGGCGGGGCTGGGGACGGGGAGGCAGAGGCGCCTGCGAGAGGCGCCGGCTCGCAGAGCTGCTGCGATTTCTCTGGGTGGTGGTGGCCCGCTTGGGCCGGCCCGTGGGCTCGCGAATTGCCGGGCCCCTGGAGACTGGTGCAGCTATACTGACGCTCTGGGTAGCTAGGGCGCGGAGGCGGTGGTGGGTACAGCTCCTGGTGGTGATGCTGGAATCCCGATTCCCTGGTCCGGCCGTAATATTCCGGACTGTGTTCAGGGATGTAGCTATTTTGCGAATATTCTTCGCATGGAGGAAATTTCGGATCGATGTAGTTAGAGTCCATCAAATACGAGCTCATGATCATTAATTTCTGGAGTGGAAAATAATTTTTCTCGCTTTGTCGTTTTTCTGCTCCATAAAGCCCTCCTACTAGCTAGCGACCCTGTAAAGTTACTTTCACCATGTGACTCCGCCGGCCAATCACACCGAGCAACCCAGTCCCCGGATAAGGAACCGAATCGCTTTATTCAAAATGTATCCAATTTTTTGTGTGTGTGGTGCTGCTGCTGCTGGGGTGGGGGTGGGGGTGGGGGATGGTTGGCAGAAGCTGGGGTGCTCACCAGTGCACACCCCGCCAGGCTGACAATCCTCCCCTGCAATAAGAGATGGGAGGCTCCCAGCTCGGCTCCCATGCCTGGGCATTGAGGGCTGTCGGGAGGCTGTGATTCAGCCCCGACCCAGGGTCTCTTCTCCGGCCTCCAGTGCGCCCCGTGGGCCTCGGCTACAGGGCCTTTCCAGTGGTCTCCATTATGGCAATAGTTTTGCAGTCTGTGTATGTCACGGGGCAGCGCCCCTCTTTCGCAGGAAGAGGAAGTTTAATGAAGGTTTCAGAGGAGGTTGCTTAGGGAGGGGCCCAGGCTGAGGTTAGAAGGCTGGAGAGCCTGAGGTATCTCACCCCATCCAAGGAACATAAAGTCCAGCTCTCCTCCCCAATACACACTCACCCAACCCTCTCTCGGCCAAGGGACCTTCGAGATAGGGTCCCAGCAGTACTAGGCAGGTTGAGGCTGCGAGATGCAAATGATCCTGACGTCATTTCTGGAGGTCTAGGGCTTGAGCCCCCGCTGAAGAGAGACAGGAAGTGGTTGGCAAAAGCAGATTTCAGAAACCTTGACCTCCCTGCTACCCACTGTCCTTCCCGGCCCAGGTCCCACCCAGAGCAGAGGATATCTCCTACTGGTAGCTGGTAGCTCATGTGTGACTCTGGTTCCCCTGGCCTTCTCAAAGCACCTCCCAGACTGGCTCGGAACAGCCCTGGTTAAAAAAAAAATTAAAAAGAAAGAGAGAGAGAGAGAGAGAGAGAGAGAGAGAGAGAGAGAGAGAGAGAGACAGACAGA
>NC_022017.1:1221113-1263291 GCF_000317375.1 Microtus ochrogaster
AGAGAGAGAGAGAGAGAGAGAGAGAGAGAGAGAGAGAGAGAGAGAGAGACAGACAGACCGACAGACAGACAGAGACAGAGAGAGATCTCTTCCAGCAGTCACTGTTCTGAAGCGGGGCCCAACTAAAGCCCTGAGAGTTTCCCCCTCATTCCTTACTCCCAAGGGAGGCCTGTGTGTGTAGAGCCTGCTTGCTTCCAGTCAGGGACTATAGCCTTGTAACACATGTGTTTACATGTAAACACATATTCCCCAGGGCCAGCTCCAGGCTGCCTTCCAAAAACAAGAGTTGAAGTCCCTGAGCTTCGGCGGCAGGGCAGGGTTCTCACCCTGACCCTCCCTGTCACCCACCCACAGAATACCCCCAGGGGAGGTGGCAGAGCCAGAGGAGAGGAGAGAGAACACAAGGAAGGGCTCTTCTTCCAGCCCCTGGTTCCTCAGCTAGGAGTGGCCTCATCATCGGACTCCAATTAACTGATCTTCTAGAACTCAGAATTGGTGGGGGGCAGCAGAGGGGAAGCCCAAGGAGGGAGCCAGGTCCCCGTGTTGTGCTTGATAACAATTATAGTTTAAAATCATAGCTTGCCAGGGCTCGGCTATATTTTACTTGATAACAATAAAAGTGACACATAAAGTTAACTGTTTATGTTTTATTTATTAGACTAAATCTGCCAGCGGTGGTAGGAGCGCTTGCCTCGACGCTACAGCTTTTATAGGGCTGTAAAACGTCATAAATCAGTCTCGCAGAATCGCCTGCACTCTTTGTGTCGGAGGCACAGAGCTGGCGGCCGCTGGCTGCCTGCTCCCTCCTTTCTACAAAAAGTCGTAATGTGATTTTTTTCCCCTCTGATTTTATTATTATGATCGCAGCCGTGATTAGTCAATCTACCTTTAATTCGCCGCCCGTGCTGCCTCCTCCCAGCCCAGCCTGGTTGACACTTGAATAAGTACCTTTTAAAACAGCGTAACAACTATTTGAGGGTTTAATTAGAACATCTGCAATTAAGGGAATGAGGAGGGGGAAGAGAAAAAAATAATAAAGCCCCATGAGAGAGATACTGAAAAGAGGAGATTCCCAACGTTCTTTTTCATCACCTTTGGGATATGTGAGAGGATCCCCACTTCCAAATTAGGGTTCGCTTTCAGGGCTGGAATGGGAAGGAGCCACAAGCAAAGCCCAAAGAGACAGATTGGGCCTGGGCCCTTGGCTGCCTTCCAGGTTCCAATGCTTAGGGCCTCAGTCCCAGAGGAGCCTGCTAGGGCTTGGTTCCCAGGACTTGGTGCTTCTAAGTCCTAGGTACCTTGTTCCCTAGCACACCCCCTCTCCTCCCAGTAGCTGGGTGAGAGAAAGGGAACTCCCTAGAGGTGAGTCATCTCTCACTGAAGACTCCCTAACTCCCAAAGCTTCTGAGGAAGCCTTGCTTACTTGGACCTGAACCTGGGTATGAGGACAGGCTGTGTGCTTGGAAGAGGAGCTCAAGGCCAGAAAGCCACCCCCGTGGTTGTTGGTGGTCGGGAGTGGTGTGAAATTTTTAACTTTCTTTTATAGTATCTGTCTCTGTCTCTCTCTGTCTCTGTCTCTCTCTCTTGTTGCTGGTGGGGGGGGGTTGAACTACACGTAGCTGGAAGCTGGTAAAGGGAAGAGCAGCAGGTCCCAATTGTCCCATCAGGTAATCCAAAGCCCCAGAGAGCAGGAGTGGGGAGGGAAGGGTGAGGGACAGTAAAGAGCTTCTTCAGCCTCCACCCTTTCTAGGTCTGCACCTGCCTTGCTGCCTCACTCTGCCCACTCTCTTACACAGGTGAGGGGTCTGCTTGCTTCCCAGTTTCCCAGCTCCACTCCAACCCTCTTTTCCGTGTGTCTGACCCTCTTGAACTCACTAAGGCCTCCTTCCCAAGGCATTACCCAGCATGGCAATGCCCCTGCGTTCCTCAGACTCCTCAGTTCCTAGAGGTGAGTCCAAGAGACTCTCCCTGAGCCGGTCTAAACGGGCAGAGGCCTCAAACTTAATGCCAAGTTTGTTTTTGGTTCTTATGGTTAACAAATACATATCTATACATGCTATTAATATTTGTTAAAATATCAAATATCTTTTATAGAGTCATTAATAAATGGAGTTTCCATTCCGGGTTTGCTCAGCTAGTTCAGCATGAGTAAACAGAAATTAAAGTCTAGGAAATACCCCCAAATGTGTCCACTCTCATCTGCATAACTTGCAAAAAATAATAAATAAAACCAAACAACAAGCAAAAACTTTCTGGGTACTCCTGTAGTGTAGGAAAAGGAAGTTGACTACCAGATGGGTACATACACCCATACAACATGTTTACCTGAACATTGTTACAAACAGGACATCTTTTCCTGTAGCAGGGGCTGAAGTGGTGTGGGAGGGGTACTAAAGAGGCACTCCCCAGTGATGAATTTCTGTATTTGGGCTTGTCTTATTTTGTACTTTCCTTTCTTGCCTCCTGCCTCCCAAAGGCTCTGCTCTCTGCTTTGCTCGGTCCCAGTTGGTTCTTTATGCTTTCTGACCATCTTTGCCAGCATCCAATGCTCTCTCACGCTGCCCCAGACCCCATCTCCTTTCTAAATCTCGATCCGGTTTCTCTTTCGGAAATACGTTTCAGTACAAAGCGCTTCCCTTCTGACACCACTGAAGAAAAATATGTGTCCATTGTTGTGAGAGGCCTTATTGTGCCTGGATTACCATACTGACCGTTGGCTAACCCATATTCCTCCCCTCCCCAGTAACAAGATGCTGGCTGAGATACCGTAGTGGCTCCACAGATTCTGTGCTGCAGTAAAAAAATCCCACCTCATACTCCCTGGATTTTCTGAGGGACAAAAATAAATTAATTAAATGAATTAATGAGAGAAACAATTCAGGATTCAACTGTAAAGAGAAGGAAAATGAGGGTCACTCTTTCCCACTCTGAAATAGAGGTTGCTTGCAGTTGTTTTTAATGTATGTGCTTTGTTATTGCTTTAGGGATTAAAAATTACAACATGTGTCTTTTCTCTTTCTCACATAAATTGACTTCTAGATGGTATGCAATCAGACAATTCATTTCATTTTAATTTTTTCAACCCCCCCCAACCAGGGCAACTTGAAAACCCCAAACTAAAGCAAGATTTTATACTATTCTTCCCTTTGTGTATCTCTGTGTACATGTGTATTTGTATGTTTTTTTCCTTTCCTAAAGCCACCAGGCAGGACTAATGTATGCAAAAGAATATGCAAATGCTTAATTGATTTTTTTTCCTTAAATCTCTTGTCAGTAAAAGTAATAAATTGGTCTAAAATGATTTTAATAACCTGAACATGTCACTAGAAAATACTCAACCTTTCCCCCCTCCTCGAATCGTGGGGGGTGGGAGAATCATAAGATGTTAATTTCCCTCCTTTAAAATATTAAAGATGAATTTCTCTTGTTTGTTTGGAGACCACAGGCATGGTGCTCTTGTGGATCTCTCCGTCTTGCCTTCTTTGGAATTCAATTTTCCTCAAATCTCGTTTAAAGTGGCTTTTTAAAAAGTGGCTGCATTTTAATATTGGTTAGACAGAGTGACCTGCATTTCACCTCTGGTGTTTGACTTGTTCCAATAGGTCACTGCCATGGGGTTATTGATGGGGAAACTCCATTGAAATTTGTCTCTTCGCAAATGGCCTTTAGATCTTCCAGAGAGTTCAATAACTAGTTATAATGTGGAAGGGAAAATGAAGGCCCTGGGCTAACGAATTTGATGCTTCATTTTTATGCTGGAGAAATTCTTAGTTAGAGGTTGAATTTCCCCACCCTCTGTTCATCCCAGCTTGGGTGAACCCCACTCCCTTTCAAAGCTGCTGGATTATGTCTCCCATTAAGATTTGTGTTGAGGTATCCCTTTCTCTCTGATGCAAACCTGACCTGTAAATATGGTTGTAAACCCTGACATAAGGATGTAGGAACTTTGCTTTGTTAGAGGTTGGAAACCTGAACTTTGTTGTTAAGAGAACTTTCAAAGGAAACTAAGTATGTCTTGAAAAGATCTAGAGATTAGGGCTCCGTGACTCCCACAGTTGAGGAAACCCGAAACTCTTTTGGGGGTGTTTCAAGATATTCTGATATGTTTTTGGCCTCAGAGCTTGGAGCCACATCGAGATTAGGTGTCCAGGACCAAGACAAGCAGACAAGCAAAGGCTAAGGTTAGAGGGACTATTTCATGACGGGCAAGGGAACCCTGTGTCTGCTTTTGGATCACAGCAGGACTCTTGGGAACTTGGTTGGGTAATTGCTCAAAGAACTCTACTCCTTCCTAAGAAAGGTACTCCTCCAGGAAAGACCAAAGACACCAGCAATAGTGGACTGGAAAAGGCAGAGGGGATTGAGGGGGGTGAAGAGTACAAGAATTTCTTTTCCTAGAGTGCTTTAGAGATGGGAGAAGAGGGTCATAGTAAGATAAGGAAGGCTTCATTTCATTCTTTCCAACCACAGCCAAGGTGGGGAATTCCTGACACCCCAAAGATCCTCTGAGAAGGAACTGCACTGCACAGTTGTGCGGTCCTTGACTCCATCACAGCAGTGCATCTTCTTTATACAGAAAGGAAAGGAACTCCCCGCGCCTTATTCTCTCCTCTGTGTGCCTTTCCTTCTCTTGCCCTGCTCAAGGGGGCCTAGTGCTCAGCCCCCAATCTCCCCTGTAGTAAAGTCCCGTGGCCTGCCGCCTCCTTCCAAGCTTCAGTCTATCACCGGAGTCATCCTAAAGGTAGGTGTGCCTTGGATCATGGGTTAGGGGATAAATAGGTGCCTGACAAACTGGGGGGCTACCACCCTGCTTCGGGTTAAACACAAAGGAGTTAGATGCCAACCCCCCTTCTCTGTCAAACTTGCCTGGGCAGATCCGTGGGATCCACTGGGATCAGGAAGCAGCCTCAACTGCCACTTGGCGTCTTTACCCCATAAAAACAGGGAAGCCTGGGAAAGAGCTGTGGCGTCTCCAAATCGACCTGGGAAGGGTCCCAGGCTGCTCTTCCTAGCCCTGCTGGGACCAGTAGCAAGGAGCTCTGAACTTCCCGCGGCGGCAGGGCGCCACGGGCGGGCAGGCCAGTCTCCCGCACGCTCGCCACCTCGGCCCTCCGCACCCAGGCCACAGAACCCCGGCCCGCTCACCTCACCTCCCCGGCCCAAGTCTCACCCCTCCCTGTTTTAATTACATGATTGATTTTCTCTAGGGCTGCTTCGGGGACGACTCTGTCTCCCAGTGTTTAAATCTTTGGGCTCCCTTTTCGCATTCCCGAGTCCTCCCGAGAAGTACCGGCCGTGGGCGCGTTTCGGGGTCCCTAGGCCGCCTCGCCTTACACTCCAAGGAAATGGTCAGGCCACAGGGTCCCGGGCGTGCCGAGGCTGCAACGATGTGATCCTGCCCACCCGCCTCCGAGTCACTTTGTGCTGCGCGATCCTGATCCTCCACATTTGAGCTGTCCCCGGGGCCTGGCCTGGGAGCCGGGCTTTGTGGGTTGTTTTTCTACCCGCAAGAAAGTGTAAAAAGATCTGGACTGAGACCGGAGGAAGCAGGATGTGGGCTCGGGACCCTTTGCCTGGTGAACACCTGGGCTCAGTGCTGGCGGGTGACCAGCAACCCAGGGAAGGAATTCCGACTACAAGGCGCCTTTGGGACCGCAGGCCCTGTGGTCCCGGCTGCGGATCCCAACACGCACCAGGCGATGGGATCCTATTGTTACCCCACAGCCAGGAGGCCCCTTTACTTGACCATCCCAGAAGCAGGAAGCGTCTTTTCCGGGTGGCTCATGCCACCCAAGCCCGGGACCGCGGTTCAGCCTCCTCCACTGCAGGCGTTGCAGGTGAGGCAAGGAAGGGAAAGGGGGTAGGGCTGTTAAATTAGAGAGGAGTGGGTTAGGGTCGGGATGGAAGTGGAGGACTAGAGTCAAGAACTCTGCCTCTTCGGAGGATGAAGCCAACTGACCTCTTCTCCGTTTTCCCATCCGGAAGGAGAAACTTTCAACCTCCCCAAACTGCTGGGCTTCTAACTAATAAACCTTCTCTGCTTTCTCTCCCATAGTCATGTTCATTCTTTGATGAGTCACTAAAAGCAAGGTTTTTTATTGTTTTGTTTTGTTTTGATACTGTGTAATTTTTCCACAGAGAGAGGACTGGGTCGGGATGCCTCTCTCTTGTGGAAGTTCAGCGAAGCTTGGGTTAATAACAACCTCTTCCCTGCCCCCTGACCTAAGACGCCCCAGTTCCTCAACCCCCATTCCTTCTGCACAGTAACGTCGTCGGGTAAATAAGAGTCAGTCTGCCTGGCTATTAGGATTCTGGAGACGTTGGCATCCGTAGCAATCATTAGTCAAAGCCGCAGAAGCCAAAGCAGCCCAGCCGAGGAGTTGGACAGAAAAAATCTTGGAAATGATATACAGGAGCTGAGAAGGCATCAATCCCGCCGATAAGAGCGGCCTGCCGCGCCTAGGCGGCCAGCTTAATTGGGCCCCGGGTACCAAGAACAACGCGGGAAAGGAGATTGTGGTTGTATAGTGACCCTGGCATCATTTGGGCATCTACAAAAATATTTAGAAGTTAAACACTTTTTCTTCCAAGTTTCAAATATCGTGTGTGCATGTGTGTGTGTGTGTGTGTGTGTGTGTGTGTGTGTACCTATAAACCCTTCACCCCTGTGAACAGAGGAACTACACTGGATTCTTCTGGGTTGCTGTCTCTGGTGGTACTGAAGATGGGAAGCTAGAGTTGGGATCTTAGGTTCTAGCCACAATCTACTAGAAGGAGGCTATGATACCCTTGCAGGGATTTCACAAGTCCCATGACTCAGCTGAACTAGAGTTGGAGAAAATCTTGGTGGTAGTGGATAAAATCATTTGCTTTAATAGGCAGCACATTCTAGTGATACTGGGTCCCCACCGCTACTCATTAGATATCTTTTTATAGGTCACAGGTGCTTGGGGTGGAACAGACAGCTGTAGAATGTTAACTTTTTTAAGGGGGAAATCTGTGCCCTTACACCTAAAGGCATTGTGGGAACTATGTCTAAACATATGTTCAAATATTTTAAATTTGCACAGATATGGTAATGCCTATAAACACTTCATATACATAGTTTCAATATGTAGCTATTTTATTGGTTAAGAACCTTGAATAATTCTAGATAAAAATTTCAAAATAAAAACTGAGTCATACATGTACAACTCTTTCTAAGGAGGAGAGACTCGCAATAGTCATTTCGCTGTTTAGAGAGAACTGTGCTAACACATCCCAGTATGTACCTCCAACCATTATTGAGAAAGATCGGTCTTATGCACACAAGAATCTGACAGAAGACCGTTAGGTTCACTGTGGATCTCTAAATCTGCATACAAATGTGGAGCGGAGAAGGAGGTGAAACATACATGCGGATACAGACACAGAAGAAGCTAGAGGAGCATTTTCATGTGTGCTTTAGAAGCACACTGCTCTCCATGAAGACGCATGAGTTGCACTGTATCTGTTCTAGGAATGAGGAGGTTTCCCCAGTGCTTATAGGTTTGGGGTATACTGCCCAAACTTCTCTGAGAAATGGATGGGGGCAAAGCTTTGTAAATATTGAAAGACTCTAGGAATTTATGTGACGTGTGCCTTTATTTCCTATGTGTAAGGGTATTTTAGTGGCAGTGGATGCCTGAAACTCTGTGCCTAGAGTGTCCAGATAAGATGTTGCTCCTAAAGCACACCTTTAATCCCAGCGCTCTGGAGACAGAAACCAGCGGATCTCTGAGTTCAAGGCCAGCCTGATCTACAGAGAGATTTCCAGGACAGCCAGGGCTACACAGAGAAACCCTGTCTTTATGGAAGGCAAAACAAAACAAGATATTGTCCAGACTTAAGAGCGAGGTGGAGGGCTGTTTTGTTTTGTTTTGTTTTCTTTAGCTCAGTAGACTCACAGCTCAGAAAAGGAAACTGTGGAGGCTGGGGTGTATTTGATACCTGAAGAGTCATTGATTATCGTCATAAAATAGAACCATTAAGGTCAAATGTATTCAGTTTGGTGGAAAGATCTGTGTGAAAGCTGTGAACTCCTCAAAACACAACCTTCCATGGCAGCTCTCTCCATCCAGGGCCAGGTGAAATTGCTATAAGCCTCACGCCAGCTCTGCCTCCTACAGCCAAAGTAAAGAGACAGCAGGAGCCTTGAGAGCTCCCCTTTCAGGCTCTGAAGCTGTTTGTCTTCGGAATTAGCTCTTTTGTGATTAAGGTCTTGCTGATTGGGTTTTGCATGGGGGGAAAAGGAAATGAAGGTTTTGATTTTTACAGTTGAAACTTTGTGTGTCTTGGGGGTGGGAAGAAATCACTAACTGACCCTTTTCTTATTGGGGGCAAAGGATTTGGGGGACTCTGAAAGTCCTTTCATTTTACTTCCTTGGTTTACTGGAGAAGGGAGGTTAGGAGAGGCCTTAGGTGGGCTTGGGGAAGTGCAATCCCTTCTAGCAGGCTTCTTGGGAGAAGAGTGATTTACAAAGCAAAACCTTAGACACTGCTTCCTGAGATTTCACCAGATCAAAACAGCCTCCTTAGGTGTTTATGACCCAACTCTGCCCCCAACAGGAAAGGCTCCCCCAATAAAACCTTAGCCACCCCCATCCTCCACAGGGGAGGGGAACACATATACAATCTAATGTAAAGGACCTGACCCCTTATAACACACACACACACACACACACACACACACACACACACACGCGCGCGCGCGCGCACACATACAGAGAGAGAGAGAGAGAGAGAGAGAGAGAGAGAGACAGAGACAGAGACAGAGACAGAGACAGAGAGAAAGAGTTTTCCAACTAGAATGTCAACTTTTTAAAGTTAAAGAAGCATTTTTCTTAATTTTTGTTTTTTTTTTTAATGTCTGAGCAAAGAAACTTTTGAGCCTGGAGAAGAAGGCATAAGACATAAGAGTCTGTTTTTTTTATCCCCCCCTCTCCACCCCGCCCCAGGATCTTCACATAGTTCAAAATTCAATCTAGGACAACAGGATACTGAGAATCACCAAGAGCACGGCTACCACCCATTAGGGGCTATTCTAAAGTCTGATGAGTTTCCAGAGCTGGGGAAGAAAAGTAAGTCAAAGGTTGAGGGCTTGAGGAGTGGGGTGTGGACAAATGGTTTCTGGTTGGGCTAGTAGGAAGATGGAAAAGGAAAGGACTGGGAAATTGGCTGCAGGCTGGTTTATTGTATCCAACCAAACTTTTCACCTCTATTAAAGTATAATTGGATATATACATATATTTCTGTGTTTAGGTGTCCTAGTGTTCAGGGACAGGTGGTGAGAGAACTAAGGATCCCTAGAGAGCAGAGCTAGTCTGTTCTGCCATAGGAAAGTATCCCAGGGAAGTGATCCTACCCATTCCACAGTCCATCTTTCTCATATCATGGTAGAACTAGAGAGACAGGCCTCCTTCCTGTACTATCTCACAGGGTGCCCAGAACCTTCTATGTGACTTCACCATAACTTCGAATGGTGGTCAGTTAGAGGCTGAGCAATGTCCAAAAACAAATATTCTAGCCCAACTTTCCTAAGTTTTATATTGTGGACACACACATACACACACACACACACACACACACACACACAGAGAGAGAGAGAGAGAGAGAGAGAGAGAGAGAGAGAGAGAATCTCCCCCTAGCTTTTCATTCCTTTAGACTTAAAAGTGGGACAGGAGTTCCAGAATCCTGTGAGACTCAAGAACAAAGGGATCTATCACTTTGACGTGATACTTGCTTGGTATACACACTACCTACAGTTGGTGGTGGGGAGGGGGGAGTTATCTCCTAAAACTTCATCAAAGAAGCCCGGAGAGATTTTATCAGAGCAAGCACACCACTAGGAGTTGCAATGATCCTACAAAAATTGAGCGGGGGTGGGGGGTATTTGACTTTCTTAGCTTTCTAACATCACATCTATTAGAGTCCTAACCCAAAAGCCCTAGCTTGGCATTCTAATCCCAGTTTCTTCTCACTCTCTAAGGGCTTCAGCTGCTCCAGTTGCACTTTGGAGGAGGCTCAGAGGGACTGACAGTGCTGTCCTCCAATAAAATGACACAGATCAAAACCAAACAAAACTAATAAAAAAGACATCAAACTAAAGCAAAGATACTTCAGCATTTTCCCCTTCAAAAACATCCCAAAGCTTCTAACAGGATTAAGAGAGACAGTATACTTGGACATGAAGAAGAAAGGGTCACTCTGAGAAACCTCTCTTTCTGGGGCCTGTGGGGACCAAGCAGGTCTGCTGTCTTTCCTGGCTTATCATGGGATCTGGTGAACCCAGTGTGACAAGGCCACACTGAAGAAGAGGGTTGGTCTCAGACAGGATGCTACCAGGGAAATGAGCTTTAATGCTACTTAATAAAAGAGGCAAATGGAAGCCCATGCTTTAGAAGAGGGTCTCTGTTTCTGGTTTCTCACTCTAATCTTCCCCCTTAGCCTGTGCATTATTTCCAAATCAACCCCACCCAGAAGACAATCAGGCAGGGTATCCTCTCTTGCCTCCTATCCATAATACATGAAAAAGAGGGCTTAGAGGCCCAGGGAGAGCTCTTACTCTTTAGCTCATGGAATGCACAAGATCAGAGATGAAGAGAAGGCAGAAGAATTTCACTAACCTCCAGCAAAACCCTGGAGATATGAAAAGAATACCCAGGCTGGACATACCAGTGTCCAAGTACGCACAAGTGTAAGTATTTCCTTTGGATACACACACTATGCCATCCAGAACTGTTGATCAAGTTATTCTGATTTCCTTACTTGGTTTGATTCACATAAATACAACATCAAAGTACACGTGCACCCACTGTCAGCTACTGTGTCTTCTGGTAGCACAAACACAAGATAATCATCTAATTTATCATTACATGTATTAACATATGTATGTTTTGAACCCAAGGTCTCAAGTATGCTAAGCAAATGCTCTACCATTGAGCTACATGCTCCAGTCAAGTTTATTATATCTTGTTAAAAAGAAAGGAAGGGAAAGTGGCTTCCACAAGCCCACCAGTTGTTGAGTATGGGGGAAGAAGAATTTTTGAGTCCACTCACTTGTTTAGAAAGAGACTCTCTTCGGCTGGGTTAAAAACATTTAACAAACTAGAGGTATCAAGTGTAACCTTCAAAAACCATCTCTACTTTTGCTTCTGTGTCCAACCACATTGCTTGAGGCAGTCTGATAAAGTTAATTGTTCCTGGAGCATTTCCAGAAAGTTAATCTTCTAACTGTCCTACCTGTCCCTAAGAGGATATCAGGAGGATGAAAACTCCAAAAGCTAAGAAAGGCCAGTACGTGAGAAGCAACGCAGAATTGGATTCTGGGCTGTAGTTCTTTCCACTCATATTTGCTCTGTAGCCTAATTCAGAGTTGCCTTCCGAAAGCCAGAGACTCGAACAGGGTCACACCAGCTAACAAGACTGCTCCCAGATGCCCAAAAAACTGTGACGGAACTCCAAAAACAACTTTGTTAGAAAGTAGGGATACAAGAGACTCCTTAAAACAGCTTCTAAAACTGAAGAAGGGGATTGCAATCTGCTTACTATAGCACCCCCCCTCCATGCTTGCGCTTGGCCTCTGAACACTCTGGTCCTTAAGGCCGTGCTGCAGAGGAAGGGAAGGGGCCAGATCCAGACCCTGATCCAAGCACTTTTTTGCTGATTGGTTGGTGGGGCATGTGACTCTGCTAAATTCTTTGCTGATTGGTTGTTTTGCTCCTTTTGGGCATTAAAGACCTAGGGACAGAATTAAAAGCTTTTTGGGTAGACTAGGGCATCTTTGGCACCTGATTCTTTACCCATTCCCCCATCTCAAATTCGTCCAGAAAAGAGGGTAGGAAAACCAAGAATCTCAGCTCCCTTTTGTGTTTGCCCCTTTCCAGGTGAGACCAGCAAAACATTAAACACACACACACACACACACACACACACACACACACACACACACACACACACAGGCACACAGTACTTATATTGACCTGACCAAAGCAAAACATGGGAAGGGAGAGAGGTCCCATTGTAAAAAAGAGAAGTAAGGATAATGAAATGGAACTTTTGAGCCTGAAGATCAAAAGGAGGGCGGAGAAGTGTTGAATGACCCCAAGAGATGCTGTGTAAATCCATAAAACACAGAGACACCTTCACCTCACCCTCTACTAGGAGAGAAAGAGAAAGGGCTGCAATTGGTGGGACAGGGAGGGTGCTGGAGTGTTACAAGGGAGTGCAGCTTTGACACAGACTAAATTTTTGGTTAAAGACCCTTGGCTTTCCACTAAAGCCCTGGGGAGGCTCAAGAGGGAAAGAGTCCCTAAGAGATGGAAACTCCCATCTTCTGATGTTTAGGTCAGTAAATTTCCAGAAACCCTCAAAATCACAAATCCATGGAAGAGGAGTGGGAGAGGGCAGGTAGAGTCTAAGGAGGAAGCTTCCTGAATGCTCTCCTGGAGAGTCTAAAGCAGAGAAGTTGGGGCAAGAGGGTAGAGACAGCAAGTTGGGGGTCCTGAGAGAGTGCATCAGAGGAGCCCTGCACACTGGGGCCTGAGCTTTTAATGCTTGAGAGTTTAAGCACAGATGGGATGTGATAAAGTTGGAGCTTGGCTGAGCCTCCCCCCCCCCCCCCGCCTTTTGGCCTCTGTTCTCCCCAGATCTGCTCAGTTGATTTTTGCTGTATTGTAGGGTACCCTGGACTGTGCTCACAGCATGCATGACCTTCCCATTGCACAGCTGCTCAGACCCATCTCTCCCACTGCAGTCCTCTCTTCTGGAAGGTTGCCCCCTCTGCTCCCCTAACCTCTAGTCTTTGTAAATCTTTGTAAACCTTCCTCATTCCTAGCCAGTGAGCAAGCACCAGGAATTCGGAGTTCACAAGTCACTTTTGTGGATTAACCTACCAACACCCAGGGAGGTGAACCTCACAGGTCTGGTGGGCACATGTCCTCTGCTTCTGCTTCCTTTGGTACTCCTTGATAGATACCTGAAGGGAGCCCCAGGGTGCCTTGCACAATAAAGATCCTACTAGTTCCATTCCTAGGGAGCCACATCTTCTTCTCCCTCCACCCCCATGCAGGTAGGGGGTTTCCAGAGTCTAGCAAATAAGTTGCCTCCACGCTTAACCACATCCAACACACATCTGCTGCACACCAACCAGAGACCTCTAGGTCTCCAGGGCCTGGCTTCACCTAGGCAAGGCTGGGGATGCTGGAGGGACCTAGTAGCTAGGACTGGGGGAAGACATGAGCCTTCTAGGCCCCAGACACATCCAGGTCCTGGACTCTGGAGGCTGGGGTAATTGCCCACCCAAGCCTAGTGCTGAGACGTTGAGATCAGTACAAGCAGCAGTCTGTGGGTTCAGAAACCACAAAGCTGTCCTTCCCTGTCTTCCTCTCCAACTTCCTACCCTGCCTGTACCCTTGGCTCATGGCCTCTCTGTGGAGCAGGGGGCCCCAGAGGCACTTTGCCCTCATGTTTAGGGTTTGTACAACCCCACAAACAGCCATGTTTCTGCCCCTGGTTTGGCTTTCTTCCAAACCCACAGAGGGTCAGAAAGACCTTGCAAATCTCTGGAGAGGCAAGGCTTCTTTCTAACCCAGCTGACTAGCAGCAGCCAGGCCGAGTGAAGGATGCAGATGGGAGGCCTGGTCTAGGGAGAAAAGGTCCTCCATCTTCCTGTACTCCAGAAGCTCCCCTTATTCTCCCACCCAGCCCTGGGGAAGTCTAAGGAGGCCTTTTTCTTTCTCCCCTTAATCGGTAAGAATCCTCTTCTTTCAAATTGGGGAGGGAGTTAAGTAAATGAGAGAAAGGGCCTGAAACAGAGAAAAGGGGGGAGAGAATCAACTTACAGAGATCGCCAGGGATTCATTGCGAAGATGCAACCTCTCACCATCATCCCCAGCGCCGTGATCCCCTCTAACTGCCAGGCCCTCTGTCCTAGCATTAAACCTCCCCAGCAGCTGCATGGCTGGACAGTTAAGATTATATATGATGTAAATATATTGTGGGTTTGTCAGCTCTCCCTACACCATAAAACTTGGTTTAATGACATCACGTGGTCCCCCAAGAGCCACTCACGGGCTTGCCTTCAGGCCATTCACATAAATAACCTCCAAAAGTTTCAAACTCCTAAATTCACATAGAAGCCTTTTCTAGTCCTCTAATGCTCAGTTACAGTGAAAAACCCCCAAGCTGCTCCTCTGCCCCCACCTGCACGCCCTTGCAGGGGGGAGGGGGGAGGAAATGGATCTTACTTACTTATTTCTCCAAGGACCTGATGTCCTCAAGGTCCTGTTGATATTTTCTTCCTATTTTGTTCTCCTCTAATTGCTCAGAGTGAGCCGTGTCCCCTCTTCTCACTCCCCCGGAAGGTAAGTCATGGCTCTTCCCCTCTTTCCTGCTGTCAGAGTGGGTGGGCTCTAGGGCAAAGTAGAGAGGTGGGCTCTGGCTCTCTTACCACCTTTTGGAAACAAGGAGCCCCTCTATTAACTCTCCCAGAGCAATGCTAAGCCCTGAAACTTGGAAGTTAGTCCCGGGGCAGCTGGATGGGGTAGACTTTAAGCAGAAGCTTCTGGTCAAAGAGAAAAGGGATTTCTAGGCCTCACCCACTCCCAGGCCAGGAGAGGTCTGAGGCCTCTGGCTTTGTGTCTTCTTTCTGGGTTGCCTCTGCCAGCAGCACCACTGGAGCTGGACAAGGGCTCAGGCCCATGACAAAAAAAAAGAGAGCTGGTAGGCACAGCTTTCCCTCCAAACCCAGGCAAGCTGAGACAGTCCTTCAGCTAGCTCCTCCAGGGAGTAAGTTCAGACTTGCCTGGAGGAGGCAAGCAATCCACCTAAGGGCAGGTGGACTTTGCCAGGCAGGTCTGGTCAGCATCACCCCTATCCTGTTCCCAGTCCCCATCTATCCCTGGGTTCATCAAACCCTGATGTGTCCCCCTGGGGAGAAAACACAGGGCCTCATAAAGCCTGGGAGGCTGGAACTGGTGAGTCTGGGCACCATAACCTCTTCCTTATTTAAGTGTTAGCCATCTGAGCTGGCAGCACTTCTTTACGCTTCAGTGCTCATCCAATAGTCTAACTCAGCACGTAGAAAAATTAAAATAACTCCCTGAAGAAAATCACACATTATATTTCTCTCTCTCTCTCTCTCTCTCTCTCTCTCTCTCTCTCTCTCTCTGTGTGTGTGTGTGTGTGTGTGTGTGTGTGTGTGTGTGTAAAGAGAGAGGGGGGGAGGAAGAGAGTAGGTTGGGGCTGGGCTGCCCAGCCTCCAGGGTGCAAGTTGAGGAAGTTGAGGGGAGACTTTAGCAGTGCTTTAACATTTCCTGAGCACAGAGGAAGGGAAGGGAGGTAATGGATCCAGTTCAGCAGATAGATACTCACTGAGACCTCCTACATGCTAAGCATAGGATGGGGACAGACACAATAGCTTAGGTGGTGGGAAGCAGTAAAGTAAGCCCTTTAATAATCCAAGGAGTAACAGCATTAATGGTTATAAAAAAAGAAATCTCCCTGCCTCTCCCCAGAGCCACTCTATTCCCTTTCTGTCCTAGTATAGAGTAGCCCCTAGCCCAGTTTCAGATCCCCACACCTCCAGTATGGGGGGGCTAGTCTTGGCTCCAGGAAATCACCCCATTGTGGGAGGCTGGAGAGGAAACACAGTAGAGTTTTACGGACCCATCCCACATTTGTTTCTACTATAAAGTACTTCCTCCTCCAGCTCATCCCAGGAACTTAGAGTGGAGCTGAGCAGAGCAGAAGCCTAGGCCAGCCTCAGTGGAATTAGCTGTGCCCTCTCCCCCTCCATCAAAATTTCAGAGACTCCCACACTGGTCTATGTAGCTCTGATCCAGTTAACGTTCATTCCTTCATTGGCTTAGAACCTAGACAGGGAGCAGATTATCTGTTTTCTTTGAGGCAGAAATGTACACAGGGCAGGCTGCACTTCCCTGTCCTCCTAGCCCCCCCCCCCGTCACCCCATTCCACATCTTAGAAAACTGAAGAACATCTCAAACCTTGACCAGCTCCCCTTCCCCCCCCCTGCATCTCTTTTACCAAGCAGTATCAACTATTGCTGGAAACCATTTTGGGATCAAGCATAGCCCTACACCAGGGCCTCAGCTTTCTCTCGGGGATGACCCAGACGGAGAGATCTGGAGACCCAGAAAGGCCTGAGTCTCGGTCATCTGAGTCACTAGTTTCTATGTCCTGGCATTAAGTACAGACGACAGACAGTCTAGAAGTCTTTTTAGTCAAGGAAGAATAGGGCATAGAAAAGTCTGGGGAAACACCAGTACAGGAGCTTTTGAGTACCCTTCCCTTCACCCCAGAGGCCCTTTTTGGAACTCAGTTACATTTCCCTATTCTTGCTGCTCCTAGAAGTGTTTAAAGTATTTTTAAAGGGATTGGTTAAAGACTGGGCCTCCCCATACACTTCAGAACCTATTTAGACACATCTGCTTAATGCATGCCCTAAACAGACAGAAGTCATTGCATCTTTAATCTTGTTCTTCTTTGTTTTTATTTGATATGACAAAATATAGTTTCAGAAAGGACCTGGAATCAATAAATAGTTGGGTGACTGCAATGGGCAGGAGGGTGAGAAAGTCATGGCAGGAAATTCAAGATAGCAAAAGCCTCAAGAACCACTTGCTAGGATTCAAAGGCAAGAGACCCCAATAGTTGAGCTAGGTAGCAGGCTGGGGCTGTGAACCTGACAGTGCATGCAGCAGGCCAGGCTGGGGAGTTTCCTGGGCTTTGGGAGGGGTTAGAAGGTTTGGAGAGAACAGACAACCTGGGGGGGGGCTTACGGCCACTTTCATTCATCTCCCCTTTCATATGCAAATCATTAATAAGTAAGAACGAGTTTAGAAACTATAAAGGTTAGTTGCTATAGGAAAGCGCCCCGAGTCTGGTCATACCTCTGCCTGGCACCCCGAGTTGAGTTTGGTCATACCTCTGCCTGGCACAAGCAGCCTTCAGCGGCCTGGCCAGCAGGAACAAAGAAGAGGGTGAGGTGGAGGTCCGGGAAAGGGGTTGCGGCAGGTCTGTCTCACCTTAACTCAGGCTGGCCTCGCCCGGGCTAGGAGCCGGAGGGGCAGCCCAGGGTGAGGTTCATCCAGCACTGGCCGGCTGTAGCCCGCAGCCCTCGGGAAAACCCTACACGAGTGTGTCCTGGGCCTGGGGTGTTCAGCTGAGCCGAGGTGAAATGGGCAGGGTAGGCGGCCCTGCGGAACCCTGGGTGGATGGGGATTCGGAATGCCAAGGAAATGCGCTTTTGTTTGGAGGCCTGGAGCCAATGCTCCAGCCTCCGCCCCAAAATCTAGAACGATAAAAACCGAAAAGGAAGGAAGCAGGGATCAAAAGCCGACCGGGGTGCTCTCTGAGGGCTCCCTTCTTCCTCTAAAGAGCCTCTTTGCTCTTCATTTTGGAGTCTTTCTTCCACTTCATCCTGCGGTTCTGGAACCAGATCTTGATCTGTCTCTCGTTGAGACATAAGTTGTTGGCGATTTCTATGCGCCTGCGGCGAGTGAGGTAGCGGTTAAAATGGAATTCTTTCTCGAGTTCCAGGGTCTGGTAGCGCGTGTAACTGGTTCGGGACCGCTTGCCATCCGTCTCTGGAACATAAATCCCCCCAAGCCAGGAAGGGTTGAATACTGAGCAACACTTCAGCCTCCCACCCCAGTCGCAGTTTCCCACCCGTGATCGGAGGGGGTGGAGGTGAGCGCGGTGGGACAGGCCAGAAGGGCCTTAGGCTGACAGGCCCAACCTCGGGAGAAGCGCCTCCGCCTGGGCAGTAAACTTTCCACCGCAGCCTTCACTCTGCGGCCGGAGGGGCTGAGGGGGGGTGGGGGGAAGAGGGAGACCCAGGCTCGGACCGAACAATAAACACCCTCGAGATCCGAGCACCGGGGACCCCCCTCCCGCCCCTCCCGAGTCGCTGGAATCCTCCGGAGCCGCGCGCACCGGCCGGCCGGGCTCCGCAGGGGAGGGAGGGAGCCCGCGGGGGGGATCCCCACTCTGAAGCCCCGCGCTCCTCACCCTTTGGATCCCTCTATTTTTTTAACTCCCTCCCTCTCCCCCAAAAATTGAATATTGCCTTTTATACACGTTTTGTTCCTATGATCCAATTATGTCGTCGTAAATTTGGGCGCACACAGCCTCTAAGCCTTTTAGTGGACAGTTTTACGAGCCATTGATGCCTGAATCGTAAAATTTATGGCCGCAGGTTTTTTTTCTTTATTTGCCCCGCATGGCCTATAAAACCCAGGCGAACCCGAGCGCGCAAAATGAAGTCCTAAAGTTTACCGTGGCTCATGTGCAGTTTGGTCATCCACGGGTAAATCTGTGGCGGGGCCGGTGGCTGGCTCAGTCCGGAGGGCTGCCCTGTCTGCGCCTGCTCCTCTTTGATCTCCCCACTGCTCTTAGCTCGCTCCTCCAGCGCCGGGCGAGCCGCCTTCTGACTGTACATCCCGGGGTTCAGAGGAGCCGCTTCGTCTCTGCCCAGAGCGTGTCCCGGAGCGGCCGCGGCGTTGCAGGCGGGGCGGTCGGGGTGAGCCCGGGGGTTGGCAGCCATGTCTACCCCGTGGAGAGAGTTGGAAGGCGCAGGCGGTGGGAAAGTGATGCTTAAGTCCAATCCACCGTAGCAGTACCTGGATGCCTGCACCTCTGAGGCCGATCCATAGTTCCCACAAGTTTGCATGTTATAGGCAGGGATATTGGGGCTCTGCTTATAGAATGAATTGGCTACGTAGGAGCTCATGGCGGGGAGGGCCCAAAAAAATTTCTGCACCCTTTTTGATTAAGGGTGATTTGTGACTCTTTGAAGTTGAGGGTTTTTTTGTTCTCCAAAGTGCACAATTTATAGGTGGAGATATCTCTTTCTTTATCCTATGCGCTCTTCCCAAATAAGGGAGCCTTAAATAGAGTCACGTGACTGGAGCGGCCACTCATAAATTTGGCTTGATGACCTCCGGGAGGTTAGTGATGGAAGCGGGCGAAACGCATCTTGATATGTTGGCAAAGCCCAACCCGGGTGTGTGTGTGTGTGTGTGGGGGGGGGGGTTGGAGAGTGAGAGAGAAAGGGAAGCAAGGGGGAGAAAAAAAATGGTGCTTGGAATTGGGGGGTGGTGGGGACAACGAGCTCACAGCGACACCTGGTGCTTACTTGGAAGAATTGCATCCTGAAGCTTCTCTTGGCAGCTGGATTGTAGAGAAGTTGCTTGTTGGACAAACTAACCCTTGAGCTGGCCTTAAAATTTTGCCTAAATTTGAGAAAAGATTAAGCCTTATTTACGATTTACACAGGTGGTTTTTATAATGGATAGTGCCAGTTCCCTGCCCCCAGAGACTTCCAAACTGCAAAGATGACTGAGAAAGGGGGTTGGGGTAGCTAAAGTCTAGACTAGAGAACCAAGAGGGTGTACTTAGGTTCCCTATACTAAAGATCCAGAGATCTCTCTTGGGAGGGTTGGGCTAAGCTCTGCTGAATAGGAGTTTGTCTTCTCAGCTTGGAAAAAAGAACTCAGCCTCTGGGAGGTAGGCAGGATGGAGGGAGGGCTCCTGAGTGAGCAGAAGCTGCCAGAGAAGTTCTGAGGCTGAGGGTCCTGAGGACTCTGGGATATGATCGGAGGGGCCAGATGGACTTGGGTTGACTTCACTAAGTTAGGAACCCTATAGGGGTAGGAGGTACCATTTCCATGTGTGTAAGCAGACACAGTGGGCTGCAGGACCCTCCTACAGCTGCGATCCTTGTGGGTACTGATGCCCAGAATTTCAGACAGCAAACAGATGACCCTCTAGGGCCTGGACAGCATGATTCAAACCGCTACAAATATTATGAGCAAGGCACAGATAATGACCTGCTTGTAATCTTTTAAGAGTAGGCCCTTAGACCAGGTTTCTCAGCAACCTCAATCTAGAAGGCCCCTAGAAATTTTCTGGACTCTTCAGAGGCACAGGGTGGGCAGTCCAGGCGATTGGGCAACCTAGACAGTCTTTGGCCAGGGTTTCTTCAGTCTTTGGTTCCTTTCTCCTGCTCTCTTAATCCCAAATCTTGCTCTTTGCTGTCTGCCTTTCCCCAGAATCTCTCTGGCTCGGCCAGAAGTGCCCCTCCCCGCTGGTGGAGGCTGGGGGGGGGGTGAGGGCGGTGGCAGGGACGTGGAGAGTCTGCAAAACTCAGGAGGATTTTTTTTCCCCTCCGGGAGACCTCCCACCCCCACCTCTCCCTTTAGGCTCACTCAGATGTTCCTTTCTCCTGCTCTCTTAATCCCAAATCTTGCTCTTTGCTGTCTGCCTTAGAAGTGCCCCTCCCCGCTGGTGGAGGCTGGGGGGGGGGGTGAGGGCGGTGGCAGGGACGTGGAGAGTCTGCAAAACTCAGGAGGATTTTTTTTCCCCTCCGGGAGACCTCCCACCCCCACCTCTCCCTTTAGGCTCACTCAGATGTCTCTGGCGAGGCTTGGGGAAAGAAGGTTGGAGTTTAGAAACAGTTAGGGTCCTGCTGCCACCCCCCTCCCCACACACACACAAAAGAAGCAAGAACAAGATAGGCTAGGGCTGGAATGAAGAAGGAATTTTGTCTGGCGGGTCAGGAGTTCCAGCATAGGCCAGAACTCAGTTTCCAGTCTTTCTCTTTCGAGATGTCTTTGGATCAGTGTTCAGTCCCTGCGGACTGACAGTTCTTGGCTGCCAGGGCGCTTCAGTCACGTTTTGCAACAGCCAGCCTGGTCTGGCGGGCTGGGGGGCTTGCTTGCAGGTCCTCTTCTGACGCTGCTGTCAGGCGGGATGGAGGGGGCGCAACCTGGTGCTCGGATCTCGCCTTTAGGGCTTAGGGCTCAGAAGCCTAGGATTCCAGGCTCCTACAGGCGGGAAGAAAGGCCCGCGTGGGGCTTGCAGCCCAACCGGCTCACTCAGGCTTCCCCGCCCCCAGCGAAAGTCCAAGAGGCTCTTTTTCCTCCTTTTCTTTTCCGGGGTGTGTGTTGCTCCTCGTAGGGGAGGTCCCAGAGGCCTCTCAGCACCCCAGCATAGCCAGGAGAACCCAGAGACCGTGGCTCGGCGCCCGGCTGCGGGGCAGGCGAGTGTGGGGGCTGGCGGCAGGCCGCGGGGAGCTCTGCTGCAGGCCCGCAGGCGGGTGAATGAACAGACAGGCGGATTATAAACTTTTAAAAATAATATCAGTTTTATTAAATATTCGAGAACGGATCCAGAGGTCGGATTTATACAGAAGGATAACACGAGGGGGTTTCTTTCTTTCTTTCTTTTCTCCTACTGGCTAAACAAACGTCATTCACTTTTTTTCTCTTTTTGCTATTTTCCCTCTTTTTTTTAATCCTTTTAAAAATGAAAACGGAACACTGACGGTACTAAACATAAATATAAATACAGAGACCACAAATACAGCTAGAAATATTCACACAGAAACGGTCACAGTTCGTAATATGCCATAATGACCCCCAGGAATCTTTAAATACAATTTGCCTGGACTGGGCATTTGCTGGGGCAGAGGGGCTGTGCAGGAACTGGGGAGAAGCCCGGGGTGGAGGTGGGGGATGTTGTAGGGCCAAGGCGCGCCCTCCTGAGGCCTCCCGCCCTCCGGCTGCCAGGCCGGGCCCTGAGGCCATGGAGTGGAGGCCCCAGGCCTAGGAGCCGGCTATCTGCGCGGGGGCGAGAGTTCAGGGCCTCGAGGTGGGGAGAGAGCCTAGGGCTCAATTGGAGGGACGTCAGTAGAGTCTGAAGCGTGGTTCAGGGACAGTGTCCCCCAAGGCCTGGGCAAGGGAAGGGGCCTGTAGATAAGCCGAGAAGGAGCTAGCGAGGGGAGCTAGAGGAGGAGGCCTGTGAAGAGTTGTGCAGTGCGGGAGGGGGTCCAGAGCTGACTTGCAGGTCCACGTCTGACTCCCTATTTTCTTTTAGGAAGTCACAACACACCAATTGTGCCAGTGATAAATACAGAGTATGTGACTCGGGGAGCTAGGAGGAGCAAGGGAGGAGAGAGGGGTGCAGGGTCCTGGTCACTCTTTCTGCTTCTCCTCTTCTGTGTCCTCCCGCTTTTCCTCTTTCCCGCCCAGGCTGTCGGCGGCTGCCCCTCCGCCGCCCCCCGAAAGCGTGGATGTGAGATTAGATTCTTTTTTCCACTTCATCCGGCGGTTCTGGAACCAGATTTTGATCTGTCGCTCGGTCAGACACAGAGCATTGGCGATCTCGATGCGCCGGCGCCGGGTTAGGTAGCGGTTGAAGTGAAATTCCTTCTCCAGTTCCAGGGTCTGGTACCGGGAGTAGATCTGGCGGCCGCGCCTCCGGTCTGCTCCGTAACCGACCCCTAGAGATCCGGGCACAAAACACACTAGAAACAATCAACAAGGCCTCCTCTGAAGACATTTTCGCCTAGCAAAGTCCAGACTCTCTCTACTTGACCCACAGCTCGCGGGTTTTTCGAGCTCTCTAGCCTTCCCTCTTTTACTCTGCCCCACCCCCACTGGGGGTACAGCCAGGACCCCAACTTCATTCAGTCTTCCCACGAGGTGGGAGATGTGTGTCCCAAAGAAAGCTGGGGGGCGGGGCTGCATGTCTAAAAGCTGAGTTTTCTTTTTCTGTTTTTCTCTTTTTAAATTTCTATTTTTTTTTTCTAATTCCAACTACTGGGGATAAGGGACCCATCTTTCAAGGACTGGGTTTCCCCCCACCTTCCCCAAAATCCTGGTTCCCTGAAAAGTTCTCCCCACTTCTCTGCCCTCTCCTAACTCCCCCCTTTCTCTCCAACCTAAAGAGACTTTGGGGGGCTTCCCCACCCTCTGTCCCCTCCCCTCATCCCTGCCCTGTTCCTGCCCCCTCAGCTCTTCTTGGAGCCTTCCAATCCGTCAGGGACCGAGGGGGCCAGGCCCCTGCGAGCCAGAGAGGAGGTGAGCAGAGGGGGCTGAAGAGGGGGCCCTGTCTCGGTGTCGGCGAGGAGACGAGCGTGATTGTTTTTATGGGGCCATAAAAAACTCTCTCCGCCCGTTCTTCTAGGGAAGCCGGTCATAAAGCCAGTTCAGTTTATTTAATTTATATCTCGGAGCTGTAAAACTCACCACTGTGCGAATTCATTCGCTGCATCCAGGGGTAAATCTGGATACTGGCTTTCTGGTCCTGGGGCGCAGTCCTGCCCTGCTCAGAACTAAAATCCTGAGCCATTGAGGTCTGTGTGTTATGTCCTAAGGTGTTTTGTCTGCAGTTTGAGAGCATGTCTTTCTCCTGGTAAAAGGAATTAGATCCATAGTCATACGGCCCCCGGCTGGAACTGAACACGACATTCTCCTGTGGCGAATAGAAGGGAGTCGAGTAGATCCGGTTCTGAGCTACAGCTGCTCCATAGGTCGAGAAATGCCTCACTGGATCATAGGCGGTGGAATTGAGGGCGACGTTGGGGAGGACGTCCTGGCCCCCGGCGAGGTGGCAGGATAAGGAAGGGTTAGTGAAGTAGGAATTCATCCCTTTGCCTTTACCTGGTCGGGCTATGATTTCTTTAATATTTATTTCTGTCTCCAGTTTGTACTCGGAACTAGATGGTTATAGGGACGGCTCCAATCCAGGACAGACAAAATGACAAAGTCAGCTGACCCCCTTCTAGCCAATCGCAAGCAAGATGTCAAGAAGGGGGAAAAAAATCGCTTCTGCTTCTGTTGATTCCCTAGTTGAGACTAAGTGTGTGCTTTGAAAGTAAGACTTGGATTTCCTTTAAGAACATATATGTAAGGGAACTGGTGTTGGTGGGGTGCAGGTCCGTGAGCAGGGCCCCTACCCTGCTGCGGAAGGAAATCTCTGCCCCAGCTAACTTTATTGTGCTCTGGCCAAATGCAGATCGAGAGAAATCCTTGTGTTTTCAGTTCGATTTCATCTTTTGCATTTGCCCCTTTTCTAACATTACATCCTGGTTGCTTCATCTGAGGAGATCCTTCGCAGTGGGAGGAAGTTCTCAGAAATTCTACAAGACATTCTAGCTTGCCACTCATGAAGTGAGCCCCATCACTAGACAGCATATTTTTCCAATAATTAAAAAAATCAAAAGGAAAGGGAGAATTCCTGAAACATGGTGCACAGAGGAAGACAGTGTCGCTGAGTCTTGGGTTAGAGGGTATGTCCATCTGAAGGGTGACAAGTTGATCTGAAGGGTGAGACCATGGGGTACAGTGGGGTCCTGAAGTAAGTAGCTACTCTTTTCTGCCTCCCAGCCTACTGCTCCTCCCCAGGTCCCTTTTTGGGGAAATTCCTGCAACATTTTTACTTAAAAGAAAACATGTATAATAATACATACACACACACACACACACACACACAGAGAGAGAGAGAGAGAGAGAGAGAGAGAGAGAGAGAGAGAGAAAGAGAGAAAGAGAACCTATGAGATTCTTTCTAAAGACATCAACTCCTGTTTATGTTGGTGAGAATTTATGATTTGGAACAAGCTCAGGCCAGTGGGGTAGTTCACATACTATGCAGCCTGAACAAGGAAGGGACTGCCATGAACAATTAGTTATCGTCCAGCATGCTCAAGCCACTGCCCAGGTCACAAGAGCCTTACCTGCTCTGGATTCAGGAGTGGAGCCCTGGACCTGAGCTGTAAGGTCAGAAGACCCTGGAAAGAGCTCCTGGGGAACCTGGGTTCGCACCCAGCCAGTCACCTCTAGGTGCTCAGAAGCCCTTACCTCCATTTTCCTCCCCACCTTGAGGCTGAGCATAGGGAGGAGATTAGAACAGAGCAGTTTGTAGGGCTTCAGGGAGCTGCAGTAAAGTGAACCAAAACAGCAGAAGGTGTGCAGCTGGGGTTTCCCTCTGGTTAATCCAAACTGAATTTGATATCGACATAGGCTGGAAATACTTGGAGCTGACAAAGGGAGGCTGGCAAGGCACAGGAAGGAAGCAGCGAAAACTCACGTTTTCCCCCTCACTATTTTTTTTGAGCCTGACTATAACAAGAACCCGGATGTCGCTGGGTTTTATGATCTTTTCCTTCTGTGTAACAAAGCGGAGTAATCAATGGGCAGCAATAAAGCCATAAACGGGACTACGCTGGGGAAAAAACTCGTTTCTTCATCTTCTGTAATGTTAAGGTTTCCCTGGAGTGTCACGAGGGGGGGGGGATAAAGTTTAGAACCCAAAAGCAGACAGTGTGTAGGAACTAGTGCAGACAAAATGTTAGTTAATACATGAAACTCTTTAGGGAGTTGAGGAGTCTTCCTGCCAGACAATTTGTGTTGGCTTCTTAAAAATCCAGCCCTACCTTTGGAAAGGAGGGAAACTGCTGGAACTTAGGAGAGCAGAAGAAAAATCCCTGTAATTATGGAAGTTTCTATCCCTTGGACTATACTATTTTCTTTCCAAGATGAAGAAGGCAGAGGAGGAGGCAGAGAGGGATTTTAAAAGTTATCTCATCTGGGGGTAGCATAGCAGTTGCTCCCCCAAACACAGACAGTAGTGTGTTGCTTTTTGCTTTCCAATTCATCTGTACTTGAATTCATGGCATGTCTGGGCAGAGGTTTCCAACAGCTGGCTGAGTCTCCAGTCCCCCTGGAGGGCAAGAGGTAGGGAAAGAGCTAACTGAGGGGAGGGTACCCTGGGGCTTAGCTAGGGAACAAGTCAGTGCACTCCTGGACACCAGTAGCCTCTTTTCAAAGTTCCCAGCCTCCTGTCTGCCCCGAGGGTAGCGGTGTAACAAGTAGAAGCCACAGCAAGAAAGAGTAAATTTCCCCCCTATTTCAGAATGAGATTGCGAGAGGGATAAATCATGTCACTGGTACTTCCTTCAAGATATTAAATTGTTGCAATGTAAAACAAATTGAATGATGGAAGATAGGATGTCTTAATGAAGTTTTGTTTTCCATAAGTGTGGATTTTTGTGTATTTTTAAATCTCTTTTATGGATGAGTTGGGGGAGGGAGTGACCTTAAAAGAAAGAAGGGACTTTGAGGGAAACATTGCTACAGTCCCCTAACAAGGATGCCTGAGTTTCCTAGAGCCCCCTCAATCATATCCAAAGTTGGGGAGATTCTCTTTTGGGGCCTAAAGGTGGTAGGCTCAGGGGTGGGCGACCCGAGGAGCAGAGTGTAAAGTCTCAGGCCTGGAAAAGTTAAGTGTTTTATTACGTCCCAAAACAGAGGCAGAGACTGAAAGGTCTCGCCGATTTAAAATGAACAGAAACCAGCTGCCTGGGGCGGGGGTGGGGGACAGAAATGCTGGAAAGGGGAGACCAGGGAAGGCAGAAATCAAATATCTTCCCATTATCTAAAGACTTTGGGGGTAAATTAACTCCCAAAACACTCTCCTGCATTCCTTTCTATTCCTAAAGGAGGAAAATATCCCATTTCTTTTAGTTAGACCTTTAATCATGCTGTTGAAATTTACTCGGAGGATGGAGGATTCTCTACAAGGGGGAGAGCAGATCAGATGAGTTGATCTTCCCTCCACTGGGTAATAGTTTTTCCTTCTCCCATCTTGTGCTCTCTCCTCCCTTTGCGGAAGACTGGCTGTCTATGGGGGAGGGGCCGGGGCTTGAGTTTTTCTAAATATATTTATATTTTCCTGTTAAATTTGTCTGAAAATAATTATGGAAGCTCATCAGCAGAAGCAAGAACAGATGTTTTATGAAAACTGCAGTGCAGCTCTGTAAATACGCACAAGTCTTGGGAAGCAGGGAGGCTCCCATTCTTTGTTTCCATCAAAACCCAAGCTTAGAGAATCAGAACAGCCCCCCATTAGGCCCGTCTGCCCGCCTGCCCGGTCTATGCGGTACCGGGGGCTTTCGACTTTCTGAATTAGGCATTAAGAGGAGACTTGGTGTCAAGAGCAGATTTTCGCTTTGGGAGCAGTAATTACTGGATTTAAAAACAACATTAAAAATCTTAGAAAAGGAATAAAGGGGGAAAAGTTGCCACTGGCCACTCCAGCCGCCCACCCCCACTAGAAACGTGCTTTCCAGGGGTGCTAATTATAGGAGAGGAATTTACTGCCTGCTTCTGGGGCCTGAGTGGGTGTAGCCACTGACCTGGAGGCTGAGGGCTGCACGTTAGGAGTTTCCCCGGATTTCAGTCTTTGGGGAGTCTAAGCCAGGAGAAAGGTGGGGGTCCCGGGGTCCCTATGGCTGTGAACTGGGAAAAAGGGAGGGGGACTGGGACTCGTTTCTAGGGTGATGCTATGGGCAGTCCTCATCTTGCCTGCCTCTGCTTTCTTCTCTGCTCTGGCAAATAAAGTCATTCTGTGTGTACAGACTTTTGAGATGAGCCTGGTGAGATCTGGAATTTTTATTCGGGGATATTCTTCGATGGAATGTCCTCCTTTGTGTTCTGCAGGTCTCCTCTCTCCCAGATCTTCCCCATCTCTGCAAAGTCCTCTGTGACTGTCTCTAGCACTGACCTACTCCATTCCTGGCCTCCGAGCCTAGCTCACTCCAACGGCCGTGGGAACCGCGGGACTCCAAGCTCCCTTGCCTGCCCGGGCTCTTGGAAGCCTAAAAGATACCGCAGCTGCAGGACACTGCCCCTCCACCACCTCCAGTTCTTGATTTCCTGCGACACAGAGTGGTTACCCTCCTCGGCCCCTTTTGTGCTGAAAAGGGAGCGAGCTGAAATCCCTCTTGCACAGAAAGCTGAGTTCAATAATTGTTCAGCTCACCTCACAATCGCACTATTTGGTTAAGGCTTTGTTGTTCTAGAGTTCAGCTAGCTCTACCGGCTTATAGCTAAATTAAAAAAAAAACTTAAAAAAAAAACCCTATTCCAAATGTCTGGTGTTTTGTGAACAAGCCCCTTTGATCTCTGTGGACCTCGGAGGAAAAGAATTGCAAAGAACGCTGCAGGCTGCCAAAGAACCTGAACGGAAGTCTGATCTGCTTGGGAATGCCAAACAGGGCTCACCCAAAGGGCTCCCAGTTTTTTCTAGACGTGTTAAGGAAAGATTTCCTAAGGCAGACACTCTCTGTACATACTGTGCACTCCAAAAAAGAACGCTGCTTTCAAAAGTCAAGCTTAGACACACTGGGAGAAAAGTGAAAATTGACACACCCAACGCAGAGACAGATTCAGTTGTAGGAACTTGATCTTTGGTGACAAGGCTTGAGCTCACCAGCTGAAGGAAGTTGGGGTGTCCTTGGTGAGTAAGGAGGGAAGGGGAAAAGGACCAGAGGGGTCAGCTCTGAAAACTCTAGGGCCTGTGCTGTGCTTCAGCCGCCTTTTGGACTAAGAAGAGGTTCTGAGCCTTCTAAAGCTGCTGTGTCTTTATCGCAAGTCAGCACAGGAGAAAGGTATGCAGAGCAGCCCTGCTAACTGATGGCCTGTTTTCTCTCCTTCCTCTGTTTCTGTGAATCTCTGCCTGACCCTTCCTAACTTACACTCCACTGACCGCTATGCTACTGCTACTGCCATCCGCAGACACAAAACCCACTTTTCCATGTCTGGCTTCTCCAACACTGAGTTAAAGTTCAAAAGTAAAACAGATCCCATCACACTGAGACCCCTTCAGGCTTCCTCTGGAAAAAATAATTTCTGACTTTTAGAGACCAGGCCCTCAAGTCTCCCACCTTGATACCAAAGCAGCAGAAATATCAGCTGAGGAGAGGATTTGTGAAAAGCATCTCATCCCTACTGAGAGTTCAGCTGCCTTGGAACATTTCAGGAGAGCAAAGCAGTACTTGGCCTGGAAATAAAAATCACGACCCAGAATACTTAGGGTATTTGCATTACCCAAATAGAGCCTCGGGAGGCTGCCAGGTGAGGAAGCACAGACAATGAGGAATGTACTATTCTATGCTAGACCAAAGGAGTCTCAGCTCTCCGGTTCCTCCTCAGCCTTTGAATGGAGACCATTACTTGGGAAGGTTTTGGAGGTTAATGAGAATTTAAAACTGGAGAACTTGGCATTTATGATATCACAGTGAGTTGCCATATGGAAACTATGTAAATCATAAAAGTATGGCAAGAGTTGTAGATATGAGTATGAAGCCCCCTCTTACCCACCCGGTTTCTTCTCCTGGCCTAACTTCTCCCACTTGGAAATAAAATGTTATTATGTTCTAGAACAATAAGCCAACAATGAAACCTCATCGTCATTTCTCTATAAATAAGCTTGTCCTCTATTGTCAGCAGATCTAAAGAGGTATTTAATTCATCCTGGTGAAAGAAGGGGAGAGATGGGGAGAGAAGATCATTTCAGAAAAAAAGAATATTACTGTAGTGATACTATTTTAGAGTTGATAGCCAGGAGCAAAATTAAAGACAAACATCGACCCTTCTGACTCTACACCTGACATGACTGGGGGTTTATAGGACCCTTACAAAAGGGGAAATTTAATTTTTGTAGGATTTGCATAAATTCACTGATATTTTGGAAGGCTGAGGAGAGAGAGAGGGGTAGGCGACATGCTTTATCTAGTTTTATGATTCTCCTAACATTACCCTGACTGAAAATCCAACCACATATGTCTGAGAGAAGCTCAGGCAGAAAGGAATGGAGGAGCCAGGAGGAGGGCAGAGGAGATGGAATGAGCTCAGGGCCTGTGGCCCCTTTCCAAACAGTTACCAAGGTGAAGGAAGAAATGCTGCCGCAGGAAAGAGAAGGGAGGTTTGGAAATCTCCCCAACACCAGGACACCCAGGGGTTTGTGGTGTCTCCATAATTCCCTTGTCCCATAAACAGCGGCAGTTTTTAGAACAATTTCTGCTCCCTCCCTTTGGAAGGGGAAAATGAGGGAGCGCATAAGGGCGGGAGGAAGGGGTGTTGAAAAAGGGAGGGAGTTTGAAAGAGCCCTGCACTTTGTTCTCCCGAGCGAATTTGCTGGTTTGGCGGGTCTTTGACACAGACAAAACAAGTAAACAAGGCACAGACACAATAAACAGGGGCGTCTGACAGCATTGGCACAGGCTATGGGATACTTAAGGGACAAGATTCTGTGTTAATGTCACCCCGAAGTCGGTGTCACCAGAGTAGGAAGGCCTGAGGTCACTCTCTGTTATTGAGGGAGAAGCTTGGAAGAAAGGCTGTGAGGAACCTAAGAGCCCTGGGAGCTCCACAAAAGCCACCCAGCCCTGCTCCTGCCCTCGCCTTCCACCAACATTAGTATTTCCTTTCAGTTCTGTCTGTCCTGGAAAAGCTGCAAAAGGGGCCAATTATTTCCCAACAGTGGCCCATACTCAGGGCTCCAGGCCCACAGGCCTTGTATTCTAGAGGGGCCTCTACCACCCTTCTCTCCTAGTGGACCTCTCTGGTTAAGGTCACTGAAAAGATTAAAATGTACCCCCATCAGTCTCCAGATCTGGGACCTTCCAGAACTAATAAGCCCTTCAGACAGTCAAATCTGGCATGAGGAAATGAGCCAGGGAGGCAAAGGGTGGGGGGAGCTATTCACAAGCACCCTTGCCCCTCCAGGTTTACCTTCTCCACAAGCCCTTTCAATCACCTTGGACGGCAGCCACCCAGACTCCTACACAGAAATCATCTTAGCCACTATAATCCCTTTGCCATCCATTCCTATGAAGGTTTTCAGTCTCCAGGCCCAGTCCTGGCTGCTCAGAATCACTCACAGCCTCACAACAGCTATGAAAGAGTCCAAAGACTTCACTTTCAAGATGACTGGGTTCTCCTTGGAAGACAGCTTGTGAGTTGGCAGACTTCTTAGGGAGATAAAGAGAGACAGCAGAAGGGTGTAGTATTTCTCAGGCCAGAGACTGGATAGCAAAAGCAATAAGCCAAAGCCCTTGTGGCTTCTTTGGATTTTTGCAAGACACATACTCTGATTCCAACACACATTTCCCCCAGAGATGCCCAGAGGGCCCTCCTCCTTGTGCCCATCTCTCTCCTAGCCCAAGCCTTCTCAGCCAGAGAAGGCTAACAAAATTTCGCATGCACATAAACATGGTGTTGAACAAATATAGACATGGTAATGTATAGTTAAAAGCACAAGAAAATACGAGTCTCTTTATATTCCTCCCAGAATTTGAATTGGTATATTTGAGACTATATAATAAATATATAATTCCACCAAGCCTGGTTTCACAACGCAACAGCCAGTTCAGCAAGGTTGCCTTCTCCAACCAAGGTCAAATTCTGTAGGGATCACAACTGTCAGAAAGAGAGGAGAAAGCATTTGTTCTGCCCCTTTCTGCTAGGAACCTGGCAGGAAACACTAGGGATGGCAGGGCTTACAAAGCCTCTTAAGGGGCAGATCTGAGCGTGCCCAAAAAGTGAGCTCAGAGGGACTGCTGCTAGGTCCCAGGCTCTTGGGAGGTTGCCAAGCCTTGATCCACAGAATCCAGTGACTGCCTCGCCTCAGCTTTGAGTGTGCAGAGTCCTTGAGCAAAATTCTATTCCTAGTTCCCTGCCTATTATTAGATAATCAAAGGAGCTCTCCTAAAGTGAGGAATCACGCAGAATTTGGCATGCAAGGAGGTTAAGGATCCCCACTGGTGCCCCTCTTGAGTTTCTGCCGGAATGCCAGAAAAAGAAAGAACCAAGGAGCAGAAAAGCGAAAGTAACTGGCCAGCATAGTGCTGTGTTGAGGTCTGATTTATCCCTTGGCCAGGTCGGAAAACTTGAAAACCAGGACCAGTCACTGGCTTCTCCACCTGCCAAGGGAGGGGGCTAGGGGTGAAGGGTATAGGAGGGGTGAGGGGAGGAAGGCTACAGGGCTGTAGCCAAGAAGGAACAGGAAATCAATAAAAATATAAAAACACCTCAAGCTGGTGTTTTTGACGGGAACTCTCGCACCCTAGCACCTCGATATGGCTATTAGCACATCCAGCTAGATCCCCTGTAGGCCTGGAGAAATATCCCAGCCTATCCCAGGCCCGCCCCTCGGATGGGAGGGGGCCTCTAACAACCCAGGTGAAGGAATCCACTCTGGCCTGAACAGCCTTCTCCCAAAACGGTTTTCTTTTGGGGTGGAACAAAGGAGACTTGTGCCCCTGAACATTCCCTCCCACGTCATTGCGGCCATTAGCAGGGACAAGGTCCGACAAAAATACAGGCAGAAGAGAGAAATAGCGGCCTCACCGATCGGCGGTTCCCACTGTACGCCAGGAAAAAGGCTCACGTTCCGGCCTCCAGGGCCCCTCCACTGTCTCAACGCACGCCCCTGGCCCTTTTCAGGTCCCACAGATTCCCGTTCTGGTCAGCCCTAGCCTGGTTCCCCGGGCATCCGCCTCGGGGCCAGGCTCAAGCGGCAGCGGAGTGCGCGGCAGCGGCAGCGGAGCAGGCGGCAGGCTGCGCCCATTTCGGGAAAGCCTAGCGCTTTTCTTGGTCGTAAACAAGGAACGCGAAATTAGCCCCTCGGCAGACGCCTCTGCCGACACACCAGTCCTGTTGGGGGGGTGGGGTGGGAAAGGGGAGAGAAAATGCCATGTCTTCCCCCGGGAGAATACCTTAGAGGCCTTTATGTTGACTGCAAAGGGGGAATTTTGGGGGGGCTGGGGAAGGGAAGGTGATTGTGGGGGAAGGAGAGAGAGGATTCACTATAGGCTCAACTCAAAGGATTTGGTTTGAAAGAAGTCGAACTGTATTTTTAACAATTTGATAAAAATGGGTTCTCTACCCACTCTGCCCCACCCCACCCCACCCCACCCCACCCCCGCGCACGCAGGCGACGGGTCTGGGTTTAAACAGGAAATCGAGCTATCCCCTCCCCCACACTGCTAGGCTAAGGCTCTCTCAGTAGAGATTCTGGGGGAAGATGAGGGGGAATTGACCCTACTGAAAGTGAGTCTGGCTCAGCGTCTGGGCCCAGCTCTAAGGGGTGTCTGTTTGGGTGTGTAAGCATTTTGTGTGTTAGCAGCTCTTTATAAACACAATCTCACACTTTACAGGGTCGCCTGGGACCCAGGCCTGGGAGCAGGGTGGGGTCATATATCAAACTGCAACAGTCAGGGCCACGTACATTTGGAAGAAATTAAGCCACTGTGTTATGAAACCATATGTGTCAAGTTAAGACTATACAACACTCCATTAGCACCAATTATGAGGAAGATCCAGCATTCTCCGTGCCACCTTAGTCTGACGCCCTTTTCGAGGAAACACCACCCACCCCACCCATAAAGTGCGCGCGGGCTTGCAGCACCCTCGAGGCCCTGCGGACACGGCCTGGTCTACACACCCGCCCAGCTTGAAACCTCTCTCATTCCCACCTCCACCAGGACAAGCCGGGTCCTAATCTAGAGCAGCTCGGCGGGGTGCGCAAGAAAGTTAGTGTGGCATCCAGGGTGGAGGGGGCGCAAGTGGGGGCTGAGGGTGCCGGACTAGCGGGAGGGGGTGGATAGGTCGCTTTCTTGGCGCACTAGATGGCTTTTGATCGCTGCATTCCCACCCCCACCCCTTCCATCCCCAGCGTAGGGCGCCTCCCATCCTTCTCTGCGCCAGAGTGGGGGCGGGAGCACGGGTGGGCAGACTCTCTCCCCTTGGCTGACGCACACCAGCCACCAGCCTCCCCCCCCTAATTGTCAATTAACAGGCTCAGCCGCCCGCTTTGCTGCGCCCGCTTCCTGCTCCGCGGCCCGGCCCTGGGCTCACACTGCGCATGTGTGAGGTCTAGTTTCTAGCTCTTCGGGAAGGAGGGGGCTGCTGAACGGGGAGGGGGCGCTGGAAAGTTTGTTTGGGGTTGAGGGGTTGACGTTGCTTAGGGAGCAATGGGCCTAGCCTACAGATTCTTTCTACTGTCTTGAAATTTGAACTTCCAGGCCACCACAACCCATTTCCATCAGTCAAGCTCTCTAAAGAGCAGGTATGATACTGTGGGCTGATATCAGAGGACCCCGCGCCCCAGACTAGGATTTGAGCCCCGAGGGCCAAGATTCTCTAACCCTGGACCCCAACTTCGGCGCACAGAGAAATCAGGACAATACTTTCTCCCCAGTTACCAGTATTTCAGCGTTAACCCGGTCCCCCCCATTTTCCGCCCCTTAATTACCCACGACCCCACCATCTCACCAGACCCTTCTCCTCCCTAACCAAGACCAGCCGTTGCTGTCCTTATCTTGAAACCGCCACCCAGCTACGGACCATTAGTCACGTATTTGAACCAATAAGGAAACACTTACCGGGTGCTGCTGTCACTCTCCCTCTCTCCCTCTCTGTCTCTTTCTGTCTTTCTCTCCCACTCTCTGTCTTTCCTCATTCTGTGCCGTTGCGGAGCCTGTCTCAGCTCCATACATACACACATATACCTTATATAAATTTAAAAAGAAAAAAGGAAAGTCCTAGTAATTAAAAAAAAGTCAAATTAAGGAGAGTTGCAGGGAAGGGGCAGGAGGGAGAGGGGAGGGGTGGAGGCGTCTTCAGCTCTGGATCTCAGCTCCCACACCCTCGTACCTCCTGCCCCTTGGGGGCCTGAGGGTCGGGTAGAGGGAGGGAGAGAGGTGTTCTCAACTCCTGCCTCTCCCCTTCCACCCCGCCCTCCCCAGGTGCCCCCAGCTTCCGGCAACTCCACCTGGAAGGAAAAAAATTAAATAGGGAAAAATATTACTAATCAGATTAATAAAAAAATATACTGGTAATGAACAGAGCGCCCAGCGCAGGTTTCCCTGGCAATGGTTAGGCTCTTACAGGGAGGACTGTTCTGCGGAGCGCTCTGAACGGACAAACCACAATAAAAAGTTCACGTTCATGGATGGAATCCACATGACTTCTTGTGGCCAATCCAACTTGTGAGTCGATCGTAAACTTTTATTACTCAGCTGTAAATTTTCTGCAAACAACCGGGAATGCGATGCATTTGTGTAGCGTGTGCAAATGGGCGCCACGGTCGCCATGTTTACCCAATTCTCTCAGAAAGGGAGCATCACCCAACCCCCACCCCACCCTCACCCACCGCCCACTCCCCACGGACCGGTGCTAGAGTAACACAGCAAGAGCAGATAGGGCTAGTATAGAAGGGAGAAAAGAGGGCTCAGACGCTGAAGGTCGGCTGCCTCCTCTTGCTGTCTGGAATTTTAAATACTTTTCTTAATAAATGAAGGTAATAATGTTGGATCTGATGAAAATCAAAGCTTTGCAGAGGTCTGCAGCCTTGAGGCAATGAAGGCTGGCGAGATGAAGGAAATAAAAATGAATAGGGTACCTAACCTACTCCTACCTTTGTTTTCTAGAAAGAGAACATGTCTTTTCTACTGCGGTGCCCCAGGCAAGCCCTCACTCCCCACCCAGCAGACAAGCACTGGAGTCTCAGGACGCTGGCAGCCTCCCAAGCAAGCCTGTAGTAGATGGTGTCTAAAAGACAGAACTGGACCAGAATTTGGCAGTCCTTTAGGCAGCAGAGGGTGACAGTTCCTGGGCAGCTTCAAGGACCCCTAAAATGACTTTCATTCCCCAGGTGGTCCCTTTCTCTGACAGAAGGACTTTACCACCCTTCAAGACCATTTCTATCGAGACCAGCCTGGTCTACAGAGCTAGTGCCAGGACAGGCTCCAAAGCCACAGAGAAACCCTGTCTCGAAAAACCAAAAAAAAAAAAAAAAAAAAAAAAAAAGACCATTTCTAGTTTCATTTCAGGTTCGCTTGTGTCCTAGTTTTTAATGGCAACTTGCAAGACTCAAAGAATTTTTTTAAAAAATGTTAACGTTTAAGATTTTGGTCCAGCTTTCTCTTTCTTTCTTTCTTTCTTTTTTTTTTTAAGAGCAAGGTACTTTTGAAACCTTTTCACCCTCTCTGGTAGCTCAAAACACCTGTCTTTTTCGGGCAAAAAAAATTCTCCTTCAGTATCTGGGCAGCTGAGATCTGATTTCAGAGTTCGCAGGCCCGTAAGAGAGTCATTTACTGCTTCGAATTCTGCCTTTTGCTCTAAAAGTCTATGCACCCCATTTCCCAGAACACCAATTTTGGTAGTAAGTACGGTGTGGGGAGGCCAAAATAAGCTACCTCCTAGAGACTGGTTGCTAGGCTGTAGCCCGGCCACTCCCCACTGACTGGAGATCTTTCCTTGGTCGGCATTGAGCAGGCAAGGGAACCTCAAGGGCTGAGTGCTCAATCAGCCAACAAGAGACCCTTCGTCACTTCCCCAAACTTCCCAGTGAAGCAGTTCCCTCAGCTGGATGCAGAGACCTCGTTTCTTTTACAAACCCACCCATAAACTTTATAACAGGTAGTTAAAAATTACGGCGAGGAAGCGCTGGCCCAGTTTCTCACAATGGGCAGTGGGGAGAATGGGACAGCACTGCCGGGCAGCTCACCGGAAATTTTCCTTTCAGATTATGGCACATACAACCTGTCCTGAATCCTCTTTAAGTGGGGCTAGGGATAACTCTCTGGGATGGCATCTCATACCAGGAATATGAGACTGTGGAGGTCAACCCATGTTCTTCTTCAAGGGGTCCCCTGGGAGTATCTTAGGGGCACACTAATTTCTTTGGCGCCTCAGATTTCTCCAAGGCCCCCATCTCCTTTGGACATTCAGTGAAAAAGTGGGGAGAGAAAATGTGGCGATATTTTTTTAATACCGAGAAACGAATTTGCCCCCCAGTTTAACAGCTGCACCATCCTGTCTTTACCGTTGAGATTAGAATAATAAATCCAAGGCGAAATGAGCGAGATGCTTCAACTCAGTGTTTTGAAAGATACTATTTTTCACAAATCACAAATAGCTTTCGGAAGCCACTTTGATTGGCTAATAAAAAAGTAAAAAATGGGAGAAAGTCGTATCTGCAGCAGCCGAATGGTACCCATTTCGGTAATGGGACGGCAGCAGCAACATTTAGGAGCATGCATTTCTAAAGAGCGCATCCCGCTCTTGCAATTACATTCCACCATAAAATGGGGTTTTAACCTCCTTTTTTCCCAAATGAGAAAGCAGAAGAGGTGAGCAGGGGAAACGGGGAGCGGGTACAGCATGCATGACGGGTCGCTGGGGCTCCTTAGGTCTGCCCCTCCTGCTGCCCGACATTTCCAGAGAAGCCGGGCGCCAGACGCACCGGCTCTCCGACGCGACAGTTTAGGGCCATGGACACTACTGAACAGGCCAGGGATGAATGGGGGGGTTGGTGTCTATGTTGGGGGGAGCTGCGAGGCCCCTCAGAGCCATTTACAAGGGGTTCATCTCGCTCTGCTTCAGGGAAGGATTTTTATTTTCCAATAGCAACCATCACCTCAGGATTAAAAATGAAAAGGCTCTCCTTCGGTGGCCCCACAGAGTCAGATAGGAAGTGAACGGCTGTTTTCAGGCTTCCCTGGCCAACCGCCTAAGCCTCCAAAGTCAAATGGGATCAGTTAGTTGTCAGCAGGGACCCCAAATTTCACAGACCCCCCCCCACCTCCTACTTAAAGTTATTCCAACCTGTCCTTCCACCCCGCAGCAGCTTCTCAGCCCCTAGGAAAACCGCCTGACAAATCTTGAACCCCCTTTATAGGAGCCATAGATTAGTACCTGGTGAAACATTTGGCCTGGGCCTAGGTTAAAAATCACTGACCCCAGAGATCTGGTCTCAAAAATATATGTCTTTAGGGTTCTGTTTTTGAAGACCAGAAATCCTCTCTTCCCCTCTTGCTCTGGCTGAACCAGACATCTTGTATCTCTGGAATTTGGAATGGTTTGGGCATAAACAGATTTGTCTGCCTAGGACCCTACAGAATGATCCCTTTGCTAGCTGAGTTCCTGGTACTGAACTCTTTATTTTAGAAAATGAAAACATCCCCTTTCCCCTGCTGTGGGGGCTGTCTACCCAACAGGCCTATGCTCCCAAATCAGCGGTCCTCGCTGTGGTAGCCAGGCAAGCAGCCCAATTGTAAAAGTGAAGCCAGCCAGGAGCTGGCTTGAAACAGTCAGAACAGAAGCTAAGTGGACACAAGGGGGCTGAGTGGCAGTGATAGCCTTGTGTTGAATTTGAATTCCAGGATGCAGACCCTGACTGGTATACCAGCTTACCCATTTGTCCTTCTCTTCTCCTCTGAACCAGGCAGAAGCCTCCTCATTCCACACTTTGGCATTTGTCAGCCGAACTCTCCTGACTACTCAGCTACATTTAGCTTCACATACCCCTATCCCTATCCTCTCCACTATCGCAATATGATGTACTGGCTGGTAAGGGGTGGTCACAAGCAAGAGAAGAACCCCACCATATCACCCTTAGCCCAAACCCCTGGAAGAAAAGGCATAGTCCCAGGAGAAACATGGACCCAGCACAGAAATGAAGGGGCTCCTGTCTTCCCTTTGGAGTCCCAGCACCTATGAGCCTTCTTGTTTGGCATTAGTATTAGCTAAGTAACCCTCCTTCCTTCTAGTAGACTTTCCCCCTTCCTTAACCCTTAACTGTCAGTCACCTGCCCTCCTGTCTCCCTACTCTCTCCACCCCATTCCCAAGTTCCACCACTCAAATCAGATCAGGGTAGGGCCTTTTGCAGAGCTGGGGAAGGGAATAAGGAGGGAGGAGTAGGAAAAGGGGGGAGTTACAGAGAAACAGCAAGTCTTTCCAGCTTCAATTTCTTCTTTCATTTTTTTATTATGACTCACTTATACAATACAAAGTACTTGGACCAGGAACAGGGCTTTCAGGACACAAAATCTACATTCATAGCTGGACATAAAGACAAATGACCAAAAATTATTATTATAGATATATTTTAACATTTTTTTCCTTTCGAGCACGTTGCATAAACAGAGAATTCAAGACAGTAACTATGCATTCAGTGCGGTTTGGTTCTACTCTACTGGGGTTAGAAGCACAATGAAAGCGCACAAGACCAGCGGGCTAGGCAGTCTCAGTTGTTGGGGTTTTTTTCTTAGTGAAATAAGCAGCAACAGACAACAACAAAACCGCATTACAAATACTCTCAAAGCAGGATTTCTTTCTATAGGTAGTGATAAAATACATTGAAGGTTTGTTTTTTTTTCTTTTTTCTTTTTTTTTTTCTGTTTTTACCTCCTTTAGTAGGATTTTTTTCTCTTTCTCTCCCCTCCTCCAAGATTATTGCAGGTTCCCTTTAGGTAGTATATTAAAGTTTTTTATCAGCATATTGTCTTCATGATTATGGTGATTTCTGAGCACAAACACTAAGACAGCTCAGAGGAAGCTGGGCCCAAAGAACAGAAATCAATCAGCAAGGACAGGCAAGGAAGAAGGCTTGGGCCCAATGACTATGGCATGGATAGGTAGGATTTTAGAGACCACTGCAGGCCCCTCTTTACACCTCAGTAAGGGGGTGGATAGATTCTTAGGTTCCTGGAGAAAGTCAAGGGGGTTTTCTAAGGAAGGAGCCTCAGAGAGGGAGGGAATCTTCTTTGCTATCTTTTATTTCTTTTAACAGTTTTTCCCTTTCATTCCCCTTTCTTCTGCTTTTTTTCTTCTTTCCTTTTCTTTCAAAAAAGAAGTTAATTCAGTACTCTGATTCCTAGCATACAAGCCAAGCCAAGAACCATCTTCCACATCTTCAGGCGGATTCCCTTTAAAATAAATACCAGAGAAGCAATGAGTGGGAGGGTGGGGAGAAGTGGGTGTGTGATAAGGCTTAGACCTTAAAGTTCAGGAAGGACTTGGAAGCTGGAAGCAAGGACAAGTGAGGGTGAGCTAAGCAAGAAGTGGAGCAGAACTTTTCCTTGTGTCTAGGTCTTCCCACCCCCCCCCTGGCCCCCAAACAGATAAGGAGCAGGGGAAGTCCAAAGGTAATAAAAGCAGAGCTGCAAGTATCTGACAGGTAGTTAGAGCAGTGAGTGCCATTCTATTCTCTATAAAAGCAAATGACAGTCGTAAACTTCTCAATTTATCTGCTACCATAAAACGAAACTTCAAGGGAGTAGCTGGGGGGGGGGAGATTTTCTCTCTCTTTTTTCCTAGTCCTTATTTTCTTCCTTTTCCTCTTCTTCTTTCTCCTCTTCCTCATTCCCTTCTTCCTCCACCTTCTCCTCATCTCGGGCCCCAGGCAATTTGTCCTTGTTGTTCTCCTTTTTCCACTTCATCCTTCGATTCTGGAACCATATCTTCACTTGTCTTTCGGTCAGTCCCAGGGCGTGAGAGACTTCAATCCGGCGCTTTCGTGTCAAATAAGGATTAAAGAGAAATTCCTTCTCTAGTTCCAAGGTCTGGTACCGGCTGTAAGTTTGTCGTCCACTGCGCCGCCCAGGAGCTGGACAGAACAGAACCCCAGTCTGGTTATATCTGGTTTGAGGATGCTCCATTCCCCCCCAACTACTCTGCTTCCCACAAAGCTCCCCCCTTCTTCTCAGTTTTTCCTCCAGCCAGTGAGGCTGCCCGCAGAAGACAAGCAAGGGCAGGAAAAGTTTCCATACATGTTTTGGTTTGATTTTCTTCACCTTAGGAGGTGGGTGAAGGTGAGGGACAGGGAGGTAGCTGTCTGAAAAGTAGGGGCTTGTTGGGGACAAGGGAACCTCCAGGGTCCTTCAGGCCTCCAGCTTGGCCCTTACAGCTTTGTTTACAAGTACAGAGTGGCATTTAGTAAGCCGGCCTAGGGACACAATCTGCTTCCAAGAAAAAGGAAAAGGGCTGGGGTTAGAGGAGAGGGGTTTCTGTCCACTGCCCCTGCCTTGCCTATCTCTGCCTAATGCTTTTCCAATAAGAGAAATAATTGATCTCCTGGAATGTAACGCAGCTCTGCCTGATTGCTAACTGGAGACCAACAAATAAATCAAGGGCCATCCCTGCTGGAACTGTTGTTTTTGCTTCCCCCTGTACTTCGAAATTGAGCCATGAGGGGCCACCCTTGGAGGGCCTCATAACCTGAGCAGCTTTCCAAGAAACCCCATAGATCTTGACTGGGGGATAAACTGACTAGCCCCTAGACCCCAGAGGCCCCTACTTTGTATAGCCCCTCTCTCTTCTGGAGCATTGATTTTCTGCTCAGGCATTCAGTCTTCTCTCCAACAGGAGGAAGTAAAAAAAAAAAAAAAGTTGGGGTAATGGCCTTCAGGCTGCTTCTCTGAGAGGAAGAAGTGGAGACCCCAAAGAGTCAGAGAGCCTGCCCTTAGGTTCTTGCCCCTCTCTCTGGCCAGAGGGAGACAGTAAAGGGTCTTTCTTTTACCCAATGTCTGGCCACTGTCTTGGAATGGCTGTCTTTCTGTCTTTGGGAAAACTGGCTACCGCTCCCAAAGGCTAATAACCCTAGTTTACTCTGGGTGTTCTTGTCAGCCACCTCCCCAACTTTGACTTTAGAGATGGGGAGAGAGAGAGAGAGAGAGAGAGAGAAGGAATGGAGGAAATGTTTTTTAGCCCCTTTGCACCCACATATCACCTTTCCCCCACCTTCACCCCAACACTCACAATATCTCAGGTGTCCCCCGCCCCACACCCAGCCAAACCTTTTTAACCTCCAGGAACCCACCCAGGCACTGGAGCGGAGTGGAAGAGACCCCCAAAGCCAGGAAGGAAAGCAAGGGCAGACAAAAAGGAGGCGAGGGAGGGGGAAGACCCCGGAGCGCGGGAGACCAAGGGGGAAAGAGAAAAGGCTTCTCACCGTGGGGTCTCATCCATGGAAACATGAGGCTGGGAGACGAGTTCTGATTTAAGTGGCCTTGTCCTTCGCTACTGTTAGTGTTGGCGGAGGATTTACAGTCGGGATATTGCACCACGCTCGCCTCTTGCTGAGCCCCATAAAGGGACTGTCTGGGGAGCGCCTCGTAGCCATAGAATTTGGAGGCGTCTCCGTGGCAGCTCAACGAGCACGGGTTCTGCTGGTAGCCCGAGTTGGAGATGCCGGAGGTGCCGTGGTGGAAGAAGTCTTGGACATGGTGCGAGGCATGCTGGAAGCCGGGCGCCGAGCCTCCGGGCCCGTACACCAGCGCATGGCTCCTGCCCACGCTCTGAGGGAACCGGCAGTCGTAATAGGCCGGTTCCAGGGACTCGCCGCCTTTGTATTTGGAGAACAGGGGGTTGACGAAGTAGGAGCTCATGCTGGGCACATGAAAACCTGCGGCCCCCTCCCCTTGGCTCACGCTCCCCCGCCCGGTATCCCCAAAACTCCCCTCCCCCCGGGACCGAACCCCCAAGCTGGCCGGCTCCCCCGGGCTGGACTGCTGGGCTGGGGGCTGGGCAGGTGGGGGCGCGGTGCCGGCTGAGGGCTCGGGCGGCGGCGGCTCTGTTCACTGTCGGTAGGTAGAGCGCGCGCTCACTTAGCTCTTTCCTCTAACAGCCCAGGCGAATTCCTCAGACTCCCGGCGGTGGCGGCGCTTACACGCGATTCGCGTTCATCAATCCACGACATGAAGACAGGCGAGCGAGCGAGCGAGCGAG
>NC_022017.1:1263391-1266106 GCF_000317375.1 Microtus ochrogaster
GAGAGAGAGAGAGAGAGAGAAAGGGAGGGGGAGAGAGGATTGAGGGGTTCGGGCCTGGGGGGGACCTGGAGAAGAGGGAGGGAGGAGAGGGGAGGGATGGGGGTGTGGTGTGTGTGTAGGGGATGGCCAGCCGGCCCCAGCTAATGGTCAGGCCAGCTTTTCCAAAGTATGTACTCTTGTTAGAAGGTGCACCCCTTTTCTGTCCTTTTTGAGAGATACCTGAGCCAGCAGGTCAACTCAGGTTACCTCAACAGGTAGAAGACCCCAGGGGTGAGTGTTAGTAAGTCGGGGCTGAGCCTTTAACCGCAAGGGTGAGTTACCTGGGGGTTCCTAAAGTCTGGGGACTTCAGGAAGAAGCACAGCGTGTACCCGGACCCTTCAGGCTGCAGACCTTCAAGTCCCTGACCTCTCCCCAGAGTCTGAAGCTGCTCTGTCTTTTTTACAACCTGGAGACTCTTGTCCCTTGACTACTATGGGTAGAGACGATGGGGGTGACACTCCATGTACCCCAGAAGACCACAATACCCTTGCAGAAAGCAGTTCCTCCAAGGAGCAGGAAACCCAACAAGCTTGGCTGGGAGACTCTGAGAGCAAAGCTGTTTATGGGGACCAAGAGAAACAGCTTGAGCGCCCAGGCTTCTGCCTAGCCTAAGACATTTTTGTTTCTGAGACTATTAGCGGGCTGAAGGGAGCAGGAGTAGGCCTCTTACTGATTCTCAGAAACCACCACCCCATAGGCAATGCCAGCTGGACCTACAGGGGCCCTCAGGCTTCCCTGCACCCCCTCTTCTCCAGGCAGGCTTCCCAGGTCAGGATGTGGATGGGAACTGTCAACAGACACTCTTTAAATATTTACCCATACTTTCGGGGAGGGGGGGCACAGATCCCCATGCCCAAGACTGGACAAATTCAAGTTAATTCTAATGGAAAAAATAACCTTGGTCCCTCAACCCCCTTCCCTGGCCACAGTGTCTACAGTGGGCTTAATGCAGGGAGAAAAGAGAAGAAAGCATGAGAGCATGTGTGTGAATGTGTGCTATTGTGCTCCTGAATGAAGGTGAATAAGAATGATTTCTTTCTGTCTTCTTCCTCCACAGTAAGTGAGGCTTACAAAGCCATCCTGGAGCACACTCAGAACACACACACACTATCTATCTATATGTATATACACACGTATATACACACATATACATACAGATATAGATAGATGAGTGTGTATGTGTATATATGTGTATAGTGTGTATATACATAACTATGTATGTACATGTACATATATAGATGCTGCACTATTCTCTTACTCAGAGACATATCAAGTGTATGCTCATTTCACACTAGCTATACACGTTTCTGAAAGTGGCCTTTCTAACTCACAGACCTGTACATACATGTGTGCACCAGGCAATGCACAGAATGTTTGATGAATATAAATGCTTGATAAATATATATATTTGTAAGCTTTTGCATCAAGAAAAAAATCTACCTGTCTTTCTTCCTCATCCTGGGGTTTCGGGGTTGGGCAAGGAAGGGTGTGGTAGAAAGCTGGATCTCCTCCTTTCCCGCCCTAATCTGGAACCAGCTGTGGGCTGGCTCTAGGCATAGAGGACAGGATAGAAAGAACAGTTCTCCCCTGTCCTGTTTTTATTTAAATAATTACCGGGGAAATGACCACACTCTCAGTCAGATTCTTAAAGGAGATTCCTGGTGTTCGGGCAAGAGACTCTATACTGGAATCTTTTGAATTTAGGGAACTCACCGCTATTGAATTTAGGAACTGCCCAAACTCTTAGAGACAGAACTCTAGCTCTGAAGCAGCAGGAGGGGAGATTCCAGAAGTGCTGTGTCAGGGCTGTGGATCTCACTAGCGTCCAGAGTAGTGCGAGGAACCCCAGAGCATCTCCACCCCAGCATAGCCCGCTGCATCTTTGACTCCAGCCTTTTCGATCTGAGAGAATTTGCTCAGTGTAGAGCTGAAGAGAGTGGATTCTGGATTCCTAGCATCTGACCATGGGGGCTGTCATAAATACTTTCTCTTCTTTGACTGGAAAGAGGAGACTCAGAGGGTCCGGATTCTCTCTGGGGCCTGTGTCTTATCTTTTAGGGGGTGGGGAAATCTATTTCCAGATTTTATGGTCCAGAAAAAAAAACCTGCAAGGGAGCTATTCTTCTGGGCCTTTGTGTGGTGGAATGCGGCTGTCCTGAACATTACCACCGCCACTGCCTGTCCGGAGAACCCATCAGTCCTATAAGCTTTGGTCGGACTTAGTTTTCCCCTTTGAAGGCTTTTATCATCTTTCATTTTATCTACTTATTTATTTTTCTTTTACCCATATCTGGCTTATTTGCTCTCTGAGCCTGGAAATAAAGGAGCCGCAAGCAATCATCCTCGCCGGGCTGCTCTGTCCCTCTGCCCAAGGCCTGCACCACCCTCTTAGGTACCACGGATTTATGTTCGTTTGTTCGGGTCATTCCGCCTTTTCGTGTTAATTTTCTGCTCCTCACTTATCTCCATCAGCAATTATTTTTGATGCCTGCCCTCTTTTGCTTCCTGAACTCTCCGATAGAGAGAGGGCCCATCTCTTGCTGACACTCAAGAATTATTTACTCCTCGCAGGTGAGAAGGTTGGTTTGTTCAGAGGCAGTGGGGCCGAAGCCGGCAGAAGCCAGGGGCTTTCTGGCCAAAGCTTCCAATTTGGTCTCAACTGTCAGTAGGCCAGG
>NC_022017.1:1266206-1274573 GCF_000317375.1 Microtus ochrogaster
AGAGAGAGAGAGAGAGAGAGAGAGAGAGAGAGAGAGAGAGAGAGGCTTCTAACATTGAACAACAGCGCCACCTCGTGTCCACTTGCTCCAATGCAATCTGACTGAGGAAAAGCCAGCAGAGGTCCTAGGCTGAACTGAAAGGTAGCAAGTTGAGAGGAAGAAGCCTCTAACCCGGTGCAAAGGAGAGATTTCCAGGAAGGTAGTTGCCTCTATTCTTTGTTTTTCTAAATTCTTGAAATAAAACATGTGAAAGGTTCCACACTTTTCTCTCTTTGTAACTCTCCTTTCTGGAATAAAGAGACATTGCAAAGGAATAGCTGTGATCTCCTCCATTCAGGCGTTTGCCCTTGCGTACGTGGGTGCGTGGGTGCACCGCCCCATCCAAAGTTCTCAGGACCTTCTGCTCCCAGCACTCTCAGTCCCTCTTATCGGGTTGCACAGCCTATTCCACCCGCTGCCTGCTGGACTTCAGGGTGGGACTCTGACCGGTCCAGGCTGCTCCCACCCCCTGGTTTGTAGTCCTTCCCTAGTGTGCGCGCTCTTCACCTCTCCCTCTCGGCCAGAGAGATCCTGATCTCTGTGGGCTATAGACAAAACATTCCTATAATCCGATTTCAAAGGAAAGAGTGTCCACCTTATTTAAACCATAAAACAATTAAGCCCAGACGTCTAGCCAGCTTCGCGTTGCTGTTTTGTTCGGGGCCCCATTCAGAACCCAAAGCAGGGAGACAAACAGGGCCATAAAAGTGGCATTTCTGGGCTACGGAAATGTACCTATCTCTGCCTTCCCAAGTAGGACAACCTTTAGGGTTTTGTGATTCTGACAAAAGAGCAGAGGAGAGGTGGAAGGACACATGAGGGGAAGAGAAAGTCTGCCAGACCCTCTCCTGGTCTGCTTTCATTTCTCTCCCCAGTTGTGTGTTGTGTTGTTTTAATTCACAAATGGTAATGAATAAAATCGAATCTAATGCTGATCTGGCGGCTGGAAACTGGGATTAAAGAGTGGGCCTCCTCTAAATTCCACCTTCTTCTGGGTCCTACAAGCTCTGAGGTTCCCTTTCCAGCCCGCAGGCTTCAGGAAGCAGACCTTAGAGCATGGGTGGGGTGGAAGCAGGACAGCAATGCTGAGCAGGGAGAGAAGCCGGCATCCTCTCTCTTGATAGTCCTGACTAAGGCAAGTGAAGGGTGTCTTGGTTCCCATCAGTGCAGAACTTAGGCCAGGATTACAGAACAGCAAACAGACCAAAGGGAAGAGGAAGGTAGTGAGGAAAACAAGGCAAAGCCTGTTTCCAAAAGACCAAGGAGTCAATGCTCAGGAGTGGGATGGTCTACTAAGCAGGGAATAGGGAATGCATTAATGGCTTGACTGCTAAGTCTGTTGTTGCCACTTGGTTGCTGCTCCCCCCACAATATTAAAGAATCAAAAATTTCAACCCTTTTCACTTTCCTCCAATCCCCCAAATTGGAAGAAGAGGATAGAAGATGCAAATAATGTGGCAGAGGTTGTCACTCCAAGTGCCCACCAGTCCTGCCAGGGGATGCTTTGGCAAAGCGGACAGCCTGAGATGTTAAAGGGCTATATTTCAAGCAGTCTAATTTTAATAGTTTCCAGATTGGGGGATTTCCGCGAAAAGGGGTGCTGGGTTGAGGTGGACCCAGCAGTTCTGTCTGCTTTTGATTAGTCCAAGAAACTGTTAGCTCCAGAGAGAGAAGGTTCTAGAGAAGGGTGCAGGGTAGACATATAGCCCCACCAGACTGTTAGGTACACATCACCGTGCCTCTGTGCTTGGGGTCCAGCAGCCACCAGAGAGCACCCCACTGCTAGCTAACTGCTAACCCTCTCCCTTGTAGTCTGGCCTCACTACCCCTAGGAGAACTACTTAGCATGACCTTAGTAACACTTATCAACATTCAAACTAAACATGAGGGGGTTAGAAGGGGAGAGAAGAGCCGGGAATGAATTCACTGAGAAGAAATTAATTCTTATTATATTGACTTTGCGATCCGTTTTTTCTCTCCCTCTTCATCATTTTCTCCTGCCTTCCTTCTTTCCTTTCTTCTTCCCCCTCCTGTCTTCTTTTTCTTGTATTTTTATTTCTTCCTTCCTCCTCCTCCCCCTTCTCACTCAGTACTTACTCAGTGCCTGTCCCCCAGTCCTTGAGGCCTGCATGGCCTCCCCCTAGCTGAGCATCCTGCTAGCCTTCTTTCTCAGCTAACCCTGAAAGCACCACAGCACCACAGCCACCAGGCAAGAAGCCAGCCTGGGCCTTCACCCAGCACCCAACTTTCATCTTCACCTATCTTTTCTCTCCGATCTCATGTACTCATAAATTACGACAATTAATTACAGCCAGCAAAACCATCCCAGCAGCGCTCCCCACACGCTCCATCAAGCCACTAGGAAACTCACAGGCAGCCAGCCGGGGCAGGCGCAAGCTAGGCCTCTGTCTCAGCAGCCTCCCCTCCTTCCCTTCCCAGAAGCCCCCCTCCCATTCTGCCCTGCCTGGAGAGAAGCTGCAGGCATTTGCCCTTTGGAGGTAGAAGGAGCCCCTTCTCTGGTTCTGGCTCCAGCTTCCCTTAGAGGATTAAGCCCTTGCCTCCTCCACAGAGCCACGGGGGAAGAGAAATAAAGACGACGAGAACTAGATACAGTTGAATTTCTGGGTTGGTTTTTTTTTTTTTAAGTGACTTCGATATATTAACAGAGTTGCTCTACTGTAACAAACAGAAGCACATTACAGGACACGCTGGAGAGGGACACTGGGGTGAGAAGAACACGGTTCTATACAAGCCTGAGGAACCAGCCTGCCTGTGCAGTCTGACCCAGCCGTATGACTGGGCTCTCATCCCTCAGCTCTGGCTGGGAACCATCATTGTGTGTGTGTCTTTTTGTATAAAATCTGCCCACAGAGCTCCCAAGGCCCAGGAAGAAATGGCCCAGACCAAATAAGAGAGAGAGAGAGAGAGAGAGAGAGAGAGAGAGAGAGAGAGAGAAAGAGAGAAAGACACACACACACACAGAGATTCAAATACTGGCTTCTTTGAAGAAAGAAGGGAAAAATCACATTTGTGTGTGTGTGTGTCATTTATTTTGCTTGCGCTGGGGGGAAGAGAATGCGGTTTCTCCTGCCTCCTGGTCGCTGGATAGAACTACCTCTAAACACCAATTCCTCAGCACTTAGCCCTCCCACATCGCCAGAGTTTCCTTTTTTTCTTTTTAAGACGGTGGGCTTTTCTCTATCTTGCTCTTTCCTTTTCTTTTCGTGCTTTCTGCCGCCTAGGCTGGGACATTTCTGTGGGGTTTTTTGTTTTCCTTGGCTGTGTTGGCTGCAGGCTGGGGCAGGCTTAGGATTGCTCCTTGTCGCTTTTCTCCTTGTTCATCTTTTTCATCTTCATCCTCCGATTCTGAAACCAGATTTTGACCTGCCGCTCAGTGAGATTGAGAACACGGGCCACCTCGTATCGTCGGTCCCTGGTTAAATACATATTGAAGAGAAACTCCTTCTCCAGTTCCAGCGTCTGGTACTTGGTGTAGGGGCAACGCTTCTTCCTTGTGGAACGGGCATGGATCCAGTTGGCCACGGGGTTGCCTGGAGGGCCAAAGATAGGCAAGGATCAGTAGAGTCTTCTTCCAGCTCAAGACCTCAGCTATCCCACCCCCAGGCTTTGTCAAGCTCCTCAAGCTCAATAATTGAACCTGAATTTGGTCACGTTTTACTTTAGGCATTTTCCCCCTTTCTCTTCTGCATTATCCCCCTCTCCACGTGCCCTCCCTGTCCAGTTTCCAGCACCTAAAACTGTAGGAAATTTGAAGCTACCAAAGCCCCCACAGTCTGGTCTTCAGCTTCAAGAGTAGTAATTCGAGAATATCCTCATAAAAAGTCCAAATTCCCAACTGTTTCATAGGTCCATAAACGCTTCTCTCTTGTTTTTTATTTTTATAGCAAGATCCCTCTCCTCTCCACTTCCCTCCTCCTCAGCCCCTCCCATTCTCACAGCCCACGACCAAGTCCTGAAATTTCATAGTTGTTTCCTGACCCTGAGAGTCGCTAAGCCCTCAGCACTTCCCAGTGTCCATCTCTTGCTCAGAATTCAACCCTGATGAGGCGAATTGTCAGGGTTAAACCTCCCCACTCCTCAGATAGCTGCTGGCCTTGGAGAAAGGCTCCCCCACATCTTAACCCTCTTCTTGGTCTCCACTGCCCCCCCCTCCCAGCTCCAGGACAGACTCTGCAGGAGACAAGCCTCCAAGCTTCCAATTTCAGGTTTATGGGAGTAGCTGAGGGCAGGAGGGAAGTCTTCAGAGGGTATAATTAGGCCCTGGCCCCTTATGGAGCTAGAGGAAAAGATTTCCTGAAGTCTCCTCCTGGGGATCCCCCCAGACACTTCCTCACACCCAGGGGGCTACACCCCTCCCCTGCTGTTTCTCCTTCTTACTCCCTCTTTCTTTGACCCTGTAGCTTACACCTGCCCCCCACCTATTCACCTACCCTAGTCAGCCTACATTCTAAGCAACATTCAGAATGTTCTTTCCCTGACTGGAGTCTCTCAGGCTCTCTCTCTCTCTCTCTCTCTCTCTCTCTCTCTCTCTCTCTCGTGTGTGTGTGTGTGTGTGTGTGTGTGTGTGTGTGTGTGTCTGTGTCTGTGTGTGTGTGTGCGCGCGCGCGCACACGTATGTGGTTCTTTAATCTGAAGAACCTATTGCATTCCCTATTCCTAATCCCCATTCGCAACTTTCTCCTGTAGACACTTAAAAGTGGGTTTTCAAGTTTAAGGAGACTCGGACAGTTACTTCTCTCCCACTTCTGTTTGGAAGTCCTGGCCTAAGTTCCTAGATTACATACCCCCCAGACCCTTCTAGGGGGAGGAGAACTCAGTGGACCTTTTATTTTATAAGCCTCTAGTGGGATGAAGACCCCCACTCTGGCTAAGAGGTAGGGATAATTTCTTTCCTTTTGCTGCCCTGCCCCTTCTCCAACCACAAAATGAACCACAGGCCCTCAGCCCAGCTCCTGTCCCTGCTTGCATTTTATTTTTCGAAAGTGACCCCTGAATCAAAAAGCCTGAGTTAAGAGGACGACTCAGAGGTCTTCCTTCAAAGCCAGCCTCTGGCAGAGAAGTTCCCCTGACCGGCCCTCTCCCAACCTGGCTGCCAGGGCCCTCGTCTCAGACCTTCCTGCCCCAGAGAGCTAGCTCCCCAAGGTAATTCGTTTTTATTGAGTCCTCGCCCCCTCGCCTTCGCCCCTCTCCCGCGCTGCCCGCGCGGCTGGACGGGCTGTAATCCGGCTGCCCCCGCCTGGCTTCCCCTCCCCTCCTGTGCCGGTTGTAAAGGAAAATTGCTCCCAACTTACTGGGGTCCAGGTCGGCCTTCTCCTCTTTGTGCTTGCTGCCGGCCAGCGGGTCCGCCTCGGGCGAGGGCAGCGTCTGCGGGGCGCGGTCGCGCAGCTCCCCGGGCGAACCGTACATGTAGTCCGGGTAGCTGCGGCCGTCGCCTGGGCCGCAGTCGGCGCGGCGCCCGGGGTAGGCGTCGGGCTTGAGGGCGTAGTGACGGCCCCCGGCCGGGAAGCTGGGGAAGGAGACGGCGCCGGACAGCGGCTCTAGCCAAGTCCGCATGTAGCGCGTGTCGGCGCCGAGGTGGGGCTGGGGGCCGTACGGGTGATAGACCACGGACGACTGTGAGGGCACAGGCGCCCACGACGTGCTGAACACTGCCGGCTTGGGCGCGAAGCTACAGGACGGAAAATCGCTACAGTCCGGCACCAAGCCGCTGGGTCTGGCGGCGGCAGGGTGAGCCCCGGTGGCCGGAAACCTGGACGCTAGGAGGTCTTCATTGTCGTGAGAGATGAGAGAGTCCACGTAATAGTTACTGATGGGCCCCGTCGCCGACATCGTAACAGGGTTTTACATACATAAGATTATTGTATGAACTGTATATGTACTTTTTATCTGCTCACAGAACAATCAAGGCAGGTAATTATTTTTCCAGCCTTTTCCCGGCAGCTCATTGGTTCCCCAGTCCCCACGTGATCGTATTTACCCAAAAATACGGCGCGGATCAATGCGCAGGGGCTTTTTTCCCTTTGCTTTTTCCCCCCTTTACCACCCCCTTCTCTCTGCTGATCCCCGCGACCTGCGTTTTCCTGGCGATCTGCAGCTCTGGACCCAAGGCGCTGGACACCCCACCCAGGACGACTCATATCTCATCAGGGAACCCCCCCTCTTTTACCATGTGCAGCCAAAAGCAGATGGCTCCCCCTACCATGAGAATTAAAAAAAAAAAAAACAAAACCAAAACACCAAGGTGAAAATGCGAGTTCCAGAAGCCAGGGTTCTTGGACCCCCAAGGGCTGAGCTGGGCTCGGGGAGCCCCACAGGGGCGGGGAGGCTGGACGAGGTAGGTGGAGGAACTATTTCTTGACGTAATCTATCTCTGTCGGCCCCAAAGCTCCTGCAGTCTCTGAGTGAGCGGAGATCTGTGATTGTCAGTTCGGAACGTGGCTTTTAAAGATGCTTTTTAAAATACGGTGTATGTATGTATTTCTTTCAGCAACAGCAGCACCAGCGGCGAGGGAGGGACGGTGGGAGGGGACTGAACAAGCTGGGATGAGGGAGGGAAGGAAGGAAAGGGGACAGTTCTTCTGCCACTGGCCAGCTCAGCTCCCCAAATCTAGGGTGGGTAATGGGAGGCTTGGGAAGGTGGTCTGTGGGGTGGGAGGAGTAGAACCTGGCCGCCTCAGCTTCACAAGTCTCATCTTGCTTTGGCACAGATATATAAGCCTTTATTTAAATTTATTGTCTCTGTTTCTCTGCCAGCTTGAAGAAGTGGAGGAGAGAACTATACAACTTAAGTGGGGCATCCCCATCCTGTCTGCCTGCTCACTCTCCTTTGCCCTGGGTCATCTCTGTGACTCCTTCACACACCCCCCAAAAAGAGAAGTCATTCGGAGGTTCTGTCTGCAGAAAGCCAGGGTGAGAACAGGCAAAGCGAGAGAGCGACCTCAGTCGTGGGCAAGTAGCTTGTTTTTACGTCCTTCAATAAAATTTTTATGAGGATCATTTGATTGTTCATAAATGTGTCTTTCATTAAATAAAATTGTAGGCTGTTTTTGGAACAGAAAAAAAAAGCAACGGAGGGATGGGAGAAGGCAATTTCTTTGGGGTCGGATGGAAGAATTCAGGAGGTAGCTGTGTGACTGAAAGGAATTACAAGACAACTTGGGTCCCACCCTCCCCATAAGTTGACTGCTATCCCCCCCTTGAATTTGGGGTTTGTTGCATGCACAGCTTTTCTACAGACCTCCCATGGTGGTTTAACCATAGAAAGCTTTGGAGAGGCAGAAAAGTCCTCAGTAAGGGTTCAGGAGAGGGGCAAAGAGGATGATTGTGGGGATGAAGGGACAGGTGATGCACCTAGGCAGAGCAGAAAGAATTTGAAGAATCAGGGTGCAGTCTCAGGGTCAGAGGAAAGAGTCTATGCGAAGGGAATTAAACAAACAGGAACTGAGGCTAGGAAGCCAGCTCTGAAGGAAGCAGGTTCTGTGGCTTCCTAGACCCAGCCTAGCCTAACCTTCTTCTGCGCAGTCACCAGGACCAGTCCAAACCCTAAGTATGGAGTGGGGGCTGGTTTTCTCCTACATTCCTCTCCCTCTACTCTTCAAGGTGAGGAAGTGCTAGAGAGGTACCTGTGTTAGTGGGTGAGAAGGTTGGGGAGGGGCACATCTGCAGCTCTTAGGAGAGACTCAAGAGCTGCTGCAGCCCTCCCTAGTACCTGTGGGCCCCTCCTCACCTTCTTCGCTTTTCGGTATATCAGAGCTGGATTTTTTTTTTTTTTGAGGCACGGGGTGGGTGTGCAGGGAAGTGTCTGGTTAGGGGAAGGCACTCAGAGCCTGAGACTAATTCTCCTCCGAGCTGTCTTTTCCTTTGGGCTGGACTGGCTGGAAAATCCAAATTACAATAAGAAACAGAGTATCTCTTTGGCCTTGATGCAGTCATGTTAGCTGTCAATCAAAAAATTTCCCTCACTAGTTCAAGAACACATAGGAGGTTCCAGGTCCTCTGCAGAGGCTTTCTCCAAATCCCCAGCATAGTCAGCACTTCCCCCAGCCATGGGTGACTGGGGACCCAGCCTGACTCTTGAGTAGTTGCTGGCAGCCTTGAGCACAGGCATTTAGTCTTCAATGGGGCCCTGGGACAGACTGTGGCCAAGAGGACATCAAGGGACAGAGCCTAAGAGAGTCAGAGCCTGACAGACGAATTTAAACAGGTCTCCAGACTGGAGGAAGGAAAAACAGAACTGGAGGTTAGGATAATGAGGGAAGGAGAGAGAGAGAGAGAGAGAGAGAGAGAGAGAGAGAGAGAGAGAGAGAG
>NC_022017.1:1274673-1317393 GCF_000317375.1 Microtus ochrogaster
GGAGAGAGAGAGAGAGAGAGAGAGAGAGAGAGAGAGAGAGAGAGAGAGAGAGGAGAGAATGAATGAATGAATGAATTAAGGAAAAGAAGGCAGGCGAGATGAAGAGACCTAAGAACAAGGAAAGGAAGACTCTCAAAAAACAAGGAAGGGAAGGGCACAGAGAGGCACAGGCAGGATGGGGCTGGGCTGGGGCTGGGCGCAGGCTGACGGAGCAGCAGAGCAGCCGCAGGAGCAGCCGTGGCATTGTGCCGTTCTCTTGCTTGTCCGGGCTTTGCCGCGGGACCGCTCCGGGCGCGGCGGCCACTTCTGTCTGGACACAATGGCGTAAGAGGCCTCCTTTCCTCCCCCTCTGGGAGACCTGCTCCGGTGGGAATACTAGGCCGGTGGGACACAGAATCTGAGTTAGCCCGGCAGTCACTTCAGCTGCTGGGGGCTAAGCCACATTCTAGTCAAAGAGGAAGACATAGAAGGGGAAGAGACAGCATGCCTGCTCTTTTCTGCATCTTCACAGGGCGCCAGGGCCTGTCTGTCTCTACCCCAATGTTCCTAAACAGAAGTTCTTAAGAACCCTCGTCTATTTGAGAGAGCCCCTCTTTAGATATCTTGACTATAATGAGACCTCCCTTCTCTCCTACGCCCTTTGCACACAACCTTCTTTTCAGCTCCTGAGCAGCCTGCACACCCAGCCTGCCTACCCTGCAGAGGCTGCTGCAACTGGCACTCAGGAGCACCATTCAGGGACCCCTGTCTCCCTCAGATCCTTCAGGAAGCAGAAGAGAGACAGTTGCCTTGCCTTCCTTTTGAGATCAAAAACTCCAGACCCTCCCCACTCAGAAGCAGGCTCAGCTGTAGACTGGGAAGCAGGCCTCGCCCACAGGCCCCTCCTTGCCAATGCCCCATTCTGTCTATGCCTCTCAGAAAGAAGAAGTCTTAAGGAAGGGATCTGATAGACACTGGGAGTCCAGAGCCCACTAGGCCTAGGTCCTGCGTGTGGGTTGTCACATTTAAAAGCTAGCAGATCAGGGATGGGAAGTGGTTTTCTCTAAATCTAGGCTTGCAAAGATGTGGGGATACCAAAAGGAGGGTCTCATCTTGGGGTTCAATTGCTCTTCTATTCTATTCCAGGACTTTCTCTCATCCAAACCATCCCTTTCCATTTTCCTTAGCCCCGCTGGAGCAACCTGAGAGACCTGAGGATGCCAGGAGTAACTGTTGGGGAGGGAAAAGGCCAGGTCTAGTTGACAGTTCTGTATTCGCTGGAGTTCCTACCTTTCCCCAAACACATCCAACAGATTTCAGTGGGCACAGGAGAGGAGTGCCCTGAGGGGGGAGGGGCACACTTCCTCTATCCCGTCAAACCTGAGCAACTGAGACCACAATCAAGCTAGCACCGTGGGAAGGACAGACAAACAGATAGGCTAGAGTCATCACCCCCTCCCCCTGCCGGGTGTCTCCCTTTTAATGATTTAAATTCCCTCCGGTTCAATTCACACCGTCAAGTTCGGATTAAATTTAAAACAGTCTTTCCTCTGTGCCCCCAGCGGGTCATTCGAACCGCCGCAGGCAGGGAGCCCGCTAGCTGCTCCTCAGCCTCCGCCTAGAACCGAGAAGGCCGGTTGCTTTCATTTTCCTTCTCCCCTGAAATGGGCTCATTTCATCCCTCCGCTGCCCTCTCCCCTTCCCCGCCCCCTCCCTGGTTCCCTTTCTACTTCCCACCCCATCTCTCCTGATCCCTCTTTGTTGAGAAAAACACACCCACACACAACTCCTTCTAGCTAAGGCCTGCACTGGAAGCAGAAACTGAGCTCTCCTGCCTGCCGCGAGGAGATCCACGTGCTACCCCCACTCAAGGTGGGTATCTGGGATCCCTGAACACCAGGAGCCAGGCCCCCAAGCTCAGCAAGCGTGAAACCCCCAGGGCCTGTGAACGTGGCCCTCTCAACGCCACGGCCTGCCGGCCTGCCTTCGCGCCCGCGCCCCCGCCCTGCCGCTCCGCAGCAAACGGTGTTATTTCCGGCTCCCCCAACACAGTCCGGTTTTCCAGCCTGGGGAGTGGCTGGATAGGGGAGCCGCCCCAGAGCCGGGGCTGCCCAGTGTTCTGACTCTCATTGACTCTGAGCACGTTGTTACCTGATCTTTTGTGTGATGTATGTATCGCAAGGAAATTTGCAGTGACTTTGGAGCCCAGACTGAGGAAGCGTAGGTGGCGAAATGAGAGACAATACAAGCTCGAAGTACAATTAAGGAGCCGCGGGCCTCCCCCCCCCCTCTTCCGCGCCCTCCCTGCCCGACTAGGAGCTGTCTAGCTTCAAACCTCAGGGCGACTCGCGAACCTAGAACCGGAAAAACTCAGCCCGTGGCGGAGGGAGCCAAAGAACTCCACGTCCAGAAAACAGGAAGAAACTCCCTTCCAACTTGGGGGTGCCGCCCCGCCGAGTTGCAGAGAATCCAATGAATAAAAGTACACATTCCGACGACGAATTTTTCTCAGCCTTTGGAAGGAGTGTCCGGGTTTGAGAAGTCTCAGACAGACAGGCAAGCGGCATCTCCCAAGGCAGACAGACTCACAACATGAGTGTGAGGCTGAAATCATACACAGGTTGAACATCCCAAGGCCTCCTTGCCAGGCCTGACTGGCGCCGATCTCCCTACCTTCTCTCCTGCCAGGACCTCAGGCAGAGCCCCCCTTGCCCCCAGGCTTGGTACTTTAGGCTTGGTCCAATCCCGCCTTGGGAAGCCTCCGTTACCTGTTCCTCCGCTCCTCACAGCCCCAGACGCAGGACAGCCGCCTCCCGCCCAGGGAGGGAAGCCCTGACCACCGCAACCGCCGCCACCCGCCCTCCTACCCTCCCTCCCTTCTTCGCCCTCCCTCCCTCCCTCGCATGCTGCCGCTGGCGGGGCCCTCCCGCGGGCAACCTGCTCTGGACCAAATCCAGGTATCTCCGAAAGAAAAAAAAAAAGAAAGGACCGCTTATATAGAGAGGGGGGAAAAAGACCCAAACTGCATTTATTTTCATGCTGTGATCATTGGTTCGATCTTAGTTTGGTTGTTCGGGACACAGCCCAGTAACCGCCCGCAGAGGTGTGCAGGGCCTTCTGCCTCGGCTAGGATGACCGCCGCGCCGGGCGCACAGCACGCTTCCCCGGTACTCCGGGCTGCCGCCACCCGGCAGCCTGAACACCCAACAGACCTCAAGGTCCTTCCTACAGACTCAACATCCGGTTGCCCAGCTCGCCGCTGACCACAGCCCAGGAGTCTGCTTTGCTTAGTCTGCAGACAATGTCCACACACAGTCCACCTTGTCCCTGCTCTCTCATCCGCCCGGATGGATACCCCTCCGAATCCAGCCATCCGCTGGGTTACACTTAGGCAAACCTCGTCCCCAACAAGGGACCCACACAAAGCTCTATACGCTACTCTTCTCATTTATAGCCCCCCCCCCCATGCCCGCTTGCCGCCTTCACGTCACCTGTTCCCAAAAAGGGCTGCGTCTCCCAGCGAGTGAACCGAGGCAAGGCCGATTGCCTGGGTGAGGTCCCAGGAAGGCCACAGAGGATTGAGGCCACAGCTGGGCTGAGCCTGAGACCCCACAGCTGCGAGACGTCTCAGAGACCAAGGCTCTCCTTGGTGAGCTCTTGCCTTTTCCTCCTGCTCCCGCAAGTCTCAAACACACGCCAGAGTTCAACTCTATAAATCCTGCTCCCCTTTCCCATATCATAATTAAAAAAAACCAGTAGGGGAGGTTTTAACTTTTATTGCGATTTCTAGAGTTGGGTTGTGGAGCATATATTAAGTTTACGCTTATGTGCTCTCGGCGGGGAGGGTCCTTTAAGAAATAAAAATCCATCTTAATATCCTCAGATGAGAGAGATAATTTTTTCCCTCCTCTTCACGCTGTTACTTCTGAAGACTCCCTTCTAGCGAAGCGAATAAATAATTACCATCGCCTTAGCCGTGATCCACAGTCCCAGGGCCCCCGGGATGGACTCTGACCATAAGACTGGCCCTCACCTTGGCCCTATGAGACCTTGCTCTCTTTCTCCCAATCTAGGGAGGGGATGCTCTGACCCCTGACTCTTTGACCACCTCCTTTAAGCCCATCAACTTTGAAATGGAAATAGGGTCAAAGGCACTCAGGCACAGAAGCCCTATGTTGATAAATTTCGGCCCATCGGGGCGATTTCTGTTAGCCAAGTGATCTTGAACACCTTGCTCCAGCCTGAGGTTCTTTTTACCCAAATAGTCTCTGAAGCTAAAGGCTGCATGGGTTCCCAAACCAAGGCATCTCCTTATATATCTTCCACTACCTATTAGCCTATTATTTTTTCTGGAAATCTCCCTATTTCTCTGGGAGCTATAGAAATTTGAATACTTTTCCTGCTACAAAGGAGTGGAGGACAGACAGACCGAAAATTCAGCTGGAAAAGGGAGAGTCTATGGCCATTTTCTCCTCCAATGTCCATGGAAGGCAAAATAAATTTGAGAGACAGACAGGCATGCACGCTGATTGATCTCAGAGACACCAGAAAACCTAGAAGGTACAGATAAGGAAAAAAAATCTACATGCATGTAAGGTCACACTGTTTTCTTCTTGGACACCATGTTGAGAATATAAAATTCTCCATGATAGTTTGTTAGAGACATGATTGCATATGGTATTCCCTGCTTTCATGATCATAGTTATGGAAAGGGTCCCTAGGACTAGACCTCCTTCCAGTCTCTAAAAACAGAGCTGTCTGTCTCCCTTTTCCCCAGACCCCAATTTTTTCTTTTGAAGACCAAGAAACCTTCTTTGAGATCCTTCTCCGTAGAAACCAAGGCCAGAATTGAGAAAGCCGAGGGGAACACAGTGGAGGAGACCTGTTAAGTTTCTCATTGCTCAGACCTCCCTCTGCCCCATTCTTCCCCCTAGCATCAGCCTTCCCAACAATATGGTAACAGTGGGGGCTGGCAGCTTCTGTTTACTCAGACATTTCCACAGAACACAGGACAGGCAAATGCTTAGCAGCCACAGTCTAGCAGACACACAGACCAAGGCCTAGCGGCAACAGGCAAATAGAAGGGCTTTTGCCCTTCATGGGGTGTGTTTGGGACGACTTCTACTTGGACTTGGTGTTTCTCCAGTAACCTACCCACTTCCCCTATGCATCTTTTCCCTGGAGATGGAGCTGTGGAGGGTAGGGGAAACCACAGTTCTCAGAATTCCTTAACTCTTAGAACAACACCCCCACTTTCCTAAGGAGCCCTGCTCTCTCTCTAGAGGTGGCAGGGAGAGACACTAACCATTTCAGGGATTCTCCTTTTTCTATGAGCTTTTCTTTCCTTTATCGACTCTTCCCCACCCTGCTGCCCAACTGAACTGGCCCAACAGGCCAAAGGTAAACTCCAGGATTTCCTTGGAATTGGCTGGACTTTCTTTGTCTATCAGCTGGAGCCAGGAGACAATAGCTACAGGGGAGAAAGAAAAACCCTCTCCCTCAGTTGCAGACATTGGGGCAGGCTGAGAAGGAGACGGCTGTAAAGCAGGGTTGTCCAGAATTTGTCCCATGGCCTCCACTCACAGCCTGCCCTCCTCAGTCTGCACCCACTTTGCCCTATCTGGAATGAGGATGGTGGGGCAGTCCCACAGGGGAGGGAAGGGTTAGGAGAGGTGGATTGGGGCCCTCGACGAAAACCGACTGATGTAACTCAGGCAGTTTCTTGTTGCCGAGTTCAAAACTCAATCCCAACAACATGAAACTACCTAAGCCACAGATCAGCTGAGCAAGCAGGGCCGGAGTTTTGGCTTTGCATCTATCCAAAGCAGAAGGGAAGGGGCTTAGGGAAGAAAGAAATTCAGCCCGATCCCCTTTCCACCCTTACAATCTCCCTAAGGACTAGAGAGCAGACTTTGGGTGGCTGGGTAGGCAAAGGATCCGATTGCCTCCATTAGTTTCTGGTATAAGCAAACTGCATTTGGAAAATCTGGTAAGATGGGGCCTCTAGCCACTAAATACCTGCCCCACCCCCAGTACTGCAGTAGAGCTATGCCCCTGCATCTGGGCCTGGTCCTGGGGGGCAGGGAGCTGGATCATTCTTCCACTCTTGAGCTAGGTCCCCTGTCTTGTCCATCTGACTCTCCTGTGCTCTCCTCTCAGACTCCCTGTGCCTCAGGCTTCTCAGCAAACAGGGGTGTCTGGACCACAGCGCCTGTGCTCTGCTTTCCTTCCAGTAAGGTCACTGCCTGGCAAAGCCCTACAGCTAGAAAACACAAGGACCAAGAACATAGACAAGGTTCACTCCTATACCAGCAAAAACAAGAAAACCTAAGCTTCAAGCTCCAACCCTATTTTCCCCAAAATACAACCAGACCGAGAGACACCTAAACTAATTAATGGGTGGACTTCCAAACAATCCTAAGTGACTGCAAATATAAAGAAGCCCAAACCACCAATTTACCCCCCTTTAACCCCAAACCCCACGGTAGCAGTGGGAGAGGATAGGGAGTTCAGAGCCGCTGCCCTCCACTGACGGCAGCCACAGACAAATCCGAAGCTCTCAGCAAACACAGAAGCCCTAAAACACCTTCCTCCTTGTTCTACCCGCTGCTCGCCAGGCACCTGGGGACGCCACTAGTCCTCAGTCCACCGTCAAGAGAAGAACAAGAAACCGATTCTCTTACCTTGTCGCCGCTCCTCCTTCTCTTGCTGCCGCTGGCGCTGCTGTTAGCTGCTGTCGAGGGGCGGGGGTGAGGCTGAGGTCCTGGTGCCTCTCCGGTGGTTAAGTTTATTCCTCTGTTTAGATGGGTGGGGGTTCCTGAGGTGCTCCCCAGCAGTGGTGGGGTGTACCCACCCCCAGTACCGAAGGCAATCAGATCCGTCTGCTCCTCAAGATTGCAGTGTGCTCTCTGCCTCTTCCCTCCTCAGTCACCTTTAAATGCATCTTTTACTGCAGCCCCACATTATATTTGCAGATCATAAAATCCACCTCTCGCGCGCACCAAGACCGTCCTGACATTACTGTTTTATGACCTTGACTTATTGTGGTCACCTGGATAATATTTAAATCAACGTTATGGTCTCTCACTTACATTAAACCTGCCAAGAGACATTCTGGAAAGGCTGTAGAAGATGAGTCAAACACAAAACACACACATATCCACACACTCAGTGTTTTGGGGGAGGGGGTGTCTCTTAAAAAAAGCCACTAAAAACAAAAAAACACCCATTTGAGGATTAAGATTCCGGAAATTTATTAGGATTTTTCTCCATTAAGGAAGCTACATGCAAAAGATACAACATACAGAATATCTTTAAATAACACAACTCCCAGACAGGGACAGGACAACTCCGGGGGGGGGGTGTCTTTACTTTGCTATGTTCTATTTTTAATTATTTTGTTCTTGATGGAATTTCTGAGATGTTAGTAGAAGGGAGAGACAGGGTGCTGGGAGGGGTGGGAGAAAAGCAGAAAGCAGTACAAATCCTTCAAGCAGATTCTCAGAGTCACTGGAAGGGAAAGACACAAGGAGGGCTGGGTCTAGATGCTGGGCGCTATGACAAACACACAAATACTAGACAAATTTTCAAGACTGTCTATTATTCTAAGGGGGGAAATGCAGCAAGGAGGGAGCAATCTGACTATGCTCTCCGAGGTTACAGACCCTCTCTGGTTGATTTCCCCTCTTTCTTCTCTCTATAATGGGGTGGATTCTGTCTTAGCTTGCATGGGGAGCAGAATGCTGCCTGTGAGTGCATGGGTGAGTGGGGTTACACGACACACACACCAGCCACACTCCCACCCCATCCTTGAGGGCACGCACAACACCCCAAAACCCAGCACCCCATTTCTCATGCTTTAGGTGGAAGCATCCTTGCAGCACAAACCATAGGTCCCTTGGAAGGAGAGTCTGAGGTCTTTGCTTTTTTTTTCTTTGCAGGCGCGTTGCATTTATACTCAGGGAGGGAAAAAAATACCACCAGGCACAAAGGGAGGAGGGGCAGGAAAAGGAGAGATGGGGAGGGGGGGATGACGCTGGCTCAGGTGAAATTAAAATTGGAGGTCAGTTCCCGGATCCGATTCTCTCTGTTCATTTTCTTGAGTTTCATTCTGCGATTTTGAAACCAGATTTTGACTTGTCTGTCTGTAAGGTTAATGGTCTTGCTAATCTCCAGGCGGCGCTCTCGCGTCAAATACATATTGAACAGAAATTCTTTCTCCAATTCCAGCGTCTGGTGTTTAGTATAGGGGCACCTCTTCTTCCTTCCGCTCTTTGCTGTCAGCCAATTTCCTGTGGTGTTTTCTGCCTTTATCTCCTCTGTTAAAAATAACATTATTTACATAAGTATCCCTGGAAGCAGCAAGCCCTGGGGATGCAGCTTTTGGAAGCCTCTTGGGGTGAGGGCAAATGAAGATGCTACTCTGGCTGCACAAGCCTGGGGGGCATATTCTCTGGGGCTTTTGGAAATCCTTAGGGGTCCAGACTTAGAGGGAAGAAAGATGGTGCTTATGCTCAAAGTATTTACTAAATTTAAATTAGTCAAGCTCACCTTAACCTAACAGATTCCGAATGTCTCTCCTGATCCGGGGGATTACCCTAAACCTCACCAGGCTTTCCTTCAACTCTTTTCTGCTCCAGATCTCAAAAAAATCCAGTCAGACAGGAAAAAAAAAATCTTCAATGCCCTCTACCCCGCAGCTCAGAGTCATTTCCTGGAGAGCTTTAACCCCTCACTCCTTGAAGGGGTTCTGTCCCTGTCTCTGCAGCCAAAGACATCTCAGGACTGCCTGCACTAGGCCCCCAGCTCTTATTCCCACCTGAATTGCCACAAGATTGCTGTCTTTTTAGAACTTTAGCTCCCCCCTTCTCTCCTGGCCATGAGCTTCAGGTACAGCGAGGCAGAAAAGCCTGTCTGAGCAGCGGGGGCAGAGGTGCCAGTTCTGAGGCGATTCTCAGAAAACTTCCCCTGACCAGAGAGGACTTAAGGTCAAGGAAGGGAGACACCCTAAGGTATTGTAGTCCCCTAGAGTCTATGTGTAGATGGGTGTTTGAAACACACACACTCACACACACACTCACACACATACACTCTCACACACTCACACGTATACACAGAAGGGATATTGTTAGCTTCTCTTCCTAGTAGGTATTTTTGCTGAAATGGATCAACCTTGATCTTCAGGTAACAGAAAGGAACACGGCCACCCTTTAAAGGGGAAAATATAGTTTAAAGACTAGGGAGTCATTGATACCTAGCAAATAACTTTGCTGACAGCTAGTGTGCACCCTACTTCCTTTTTTCCTTAAGTCAAGTGAGGCTTCTGGGTCCAGGGTTTTGTAGGGATTAGTGGTGGGAGAGTTTCCTAGGGCAACCAGGAAAACAGTCGGGGTGAGGGGTGGGAGTGGGGGGGATGCAAACTTGAAGCTATAGTCCAAAAATGTCAGTGTCTTTAATTATTCTCCATTCTGCACCTGCAGCTTCTTGCCAAGCTGTTTACAGGCTCTCCACATCTTACTCTGCCCTGTTGATTTTTTTATTGGGGTTGTTGGGTTTTAAGAGGAGGAAAAAAATTGCAAATGGACCTTAGCCAAAAGCTCTTTCCCTCTGGCCTGAAGAAAACACCAAAAAGGGTGAAGAAAAAGGAGAACAGAAAGTGCAACCTCTGGGTGTTAGTTTGGTGTAGGAAGGGGGAGAAGGAGAGAAGGGGAGTCTATCAAAGTGATTGTCGTTTGGGTTTAGGTGGTAGATTTATTAACCTTGACTTTGCTTCTTGGTATGGTTAGGACAAAGTTTGTTCTGCCACAGTCCTCTACCCCAGTGGATGAAATTAAACGTCGCTTATATGTGTTCCATAATGGCATGTGTGTGATATGGTGCCTCATGCCCTCATCTTCACAGGCACAGACATGGTCATCTTCTGGCCAAAATCTCTAAGGACTGATTTACCAAGGCTATCTTTGCAGAGCAGACCCCAGAGGGTAAGGCTTTGCCCTTGTGCGCTAAAAGAGTGCATGTGCATGTGTGAGGATGAATGAGTATGTGAGGAACACAAGAGGGGTGTGTGTGTGTGTGTGTGTGTGTGTGTGTGTGTGTGTGTGAGGGGGGCACAGGTTGCCTGCAGACATGAATGTGCAGTTGTGTCCATATACAAAGCACTACACACAAGGTTCAGGACATCCCCAGCTTGATTAGCTTTCAATTCATCTACCTTTACACCAAGGAGTCAGCCTCGCACACCACCAGGAGCCAGTGTCTGGAGGAGCGGGTTTATTCTTCCCTATTGGGCCTTTTCTATTTTTTTTTTTTTGCTCCAACTTTTCAGGGAAAGTCATTGACCTCAGCATCTCAATCCTGTTCCTGTTTCAAACTCTGTATTTTCCCCATAGATAGCAGCAAAGGGTCCTGATGCCCCCAGCTACAGAGGAAATGAATCTTGAACCCTGAGCTTGAACTCTGGCTGAACATTCCTTCTTGAACCAAAAATCACAAAGAAATCCAACCAATGCCTCACTCCTTCTCAGGAGTAAACCGCTTGCCACGCACACAGAAAATTTCCAGCACTCACTTATTAAGCAGCTTTTGAAAAACAATGGGAAAAACATAACTAGTAAAAATAGAGAAAAGAAATTTTTTTTAAAGATCAAAAAAGAAAAGAAAGGAAAGAAAAAAGAAGGAAGGAAAGAAACATTTCCAATGCCCTGATCCAAAGCCCACAAGCCAAGCATCTGGAGGAGGGAGGGATGTGGCGGGCAGCCCTCCACCTCCACCCCTTCCGGCCTCAGCTTCATTGCCCAAGGCCCCTGCCGAGACAGAAATCGCAGGGGTGCAAGCTGTACGCACAAATCGGACCCACAAACAACAAACTGTGTTTCGTAGGAAACATTTTTTCCAACTAGGAAAATGCACTGAAGATAAATGATTCATCTCTAAGCCTTCTCTAGTCCCCTGCCCAAGGATCGCCATTTTAAGCATTTTGTGCGCTTTGACCTTAACTGGAGACATGAGCCCCCAGGACACCCTCATTGAAAAAAGCAAACCAAAGCCATCACGCGCCAAGGAATGACCACGGATCTGGTGCAGCACAGGGTACCCGCAGGCTGCCTGTAATACTCATGTCCTCCGCCTATGTACCCAAAGGCCGGGCTGGCCTGGTACTTCCAAGTCGCCTTTTACCTTCCCCTGCTAAATGACACTCCACCACCCAGGCGATTGGCAAACAGAATCCTCAAACTCAGGTATTTTCAGAACCCCCGAGTTCCCTAGGCCTCTGCTCAACCCTCTCTGAACACGAAGACCAGTGCCCCCAGCGTCCTAGCCGGCCCCGGGGCCCAGCCAGCCTTACCTTTAGCTTCGTTATCCGAGGTGTCTGGGCTGGAGTCTGCTATCTTGGCCCGTTCCTTTTCATTCTCCGAGGGGCTGCTTTTTGGGCCCGCCAGACTTTGCTCCGTCTTGATCTCATTGGGACTGGGGGTCTGGCTTTCGGACTTGGGGGTCTCAGGAAAACTCACTTTGCCCCCAAGCTGAGGCGATTCCAGATGTTCAGCGCGCGGGTTGAGATTGGCCCGCTGCTCAAAAGGGGCTTCGAAGTCGTTGGCCCCAGCACAGTGTGGCGTTTTGTCCAGCGCCGAGTAGCTCGGGCTGGCGCGGTAATAGCTGGGTACAGGTACCTCATGCTCCCCAAGGCAGGACTCCGGCAGGGGGTGGGAGTAGAGAGCTGCCTCGGGACCACTTTTCGCCCTCTTCTCTGCACTGTACATGCAGCAGACATTCTCCTCCTTGACACTAGGTGGGTAGGAGCAGGAGGACAGAGGCCTGCCAACAGGTTGTTCCAGGCGGTAGGCGGCTTTGGGGTCGCCCCAGGAGTCCAGCTGCGAGAGGTAGGACGGGTAGGTGTTGAGGGCCAGGTTGGGGCTGCTGCCCTCGTCCCTCTTGGAAAGCGAGGGCGCGAGCCCGCAGCCCCTCATCACCCCGCAGTTGAAGTCACTCCCAGATTGCATATACATTCCTGCGCTCCGGTTATAGCGCTCTCCTCCTCCCGGCGCAGCCAAGGGCTCCGCGTACGAGTTCGGAGTTACATTGCGAGGGCATGTCATTTTCAGAGAGAGGGGTTTTTAAGGAGCAATACTACAGCGGACGAGCTGACATCTTTTTTCCCCCATCAGGAAAGGGGGGGGGGGTTTGGAGGGGTGGGAGGAAAAAGAAGGGGAGGGGGGAAATATCAGCTCCATAATTATCCGAGCATTCGGTCCTCACCATGTGACGGCTAGACCAATGGGATTTGAAAATGGCCTTGATGATTCAGACGGCCGTGACGTCAGTGGGGTCAAGTTGTCGGCAGGCGGAGCGCGCAGCGTGGAGTAACAGCGCCACCTAGCAGCTGCCTCGGGGTAGGGGCACGGGAGCCCTTCCTGGCGAACAAAGAAAGCGCCCCCCAGTCTGCAGGGGCGGTGGGGTGGTGGTGGAGTGGTGGTGGGATGGGTGGAGGAACGTGGGGATGTTCTGGGAAGAGTGGGGTTTGTTTACAGAACCAGCCCTTAACTCCCGGGAAGAGGGGGGAGGAGAGGGAGAAAATGCGGGAGAGAGTGAGGCAACCAGGGCTCAAAACAGTCAAATTCAAATTAAAAGGTCAAGACAAGCTCCAGGTATTCCTTCCCATCTCTTCACCTTCCACTTGCTTCACTCCAAACCACCGCTTCTTTTCTTGGGCTGGGTGCCTGGTGATGCTTTGGGGGAGGCGGGAAGGATCTCCAGTGGGCTTAGGGCGAAAGAGAAAGTTAAAGAATCAATCAGGACTAAAGTTTCTGCTCTCCTGCCTCCTGGTTTCTCCAGCTTGGCCCTTGGGCCTGTGAGCTTCGGACCACCAGTCTTGGAGGTTAGTTGAGTTGCAAGTTTCTTGTGGGCGATTAACTGGGAATCTCCAGTGTCTAGAGTGGGCTGGGATAGGTCACGGTCATTTAAGGGATGCTGGGCAAAGGAGGATCCTAGTGGACTTTGGGATCACTGGAGGAGGAAGCTGAAGACTAGAGGTATCCTGTCCCCAACCCTGGAGTTGCAGCCTGGGCCCTACCGGATGAACATCTCCAGTCTCTGGCCTTTGTTGGCCTTCGAGCGGGTTTGGTAGGGTGTTTTGCTCCAAGCCCTGGCAGCCCTTCTTTTCCGCTTGACCTTGTCCCTACTAAAACAAGAAATATTCCTGGAGAGAAAGTCCGAACTTGCAGGCCTTGATTGGGTTGGAGGAGTGGCGCATGCATGCCAGAAAGAAGTGAAAGACGCAATTAAACCTCATCAGAGAAGTTTTTTTCTTTTTTTAAAGCGATTGGTTTGGGAATATTTTTTTAAAAAAAGAGCTGTCTGGTGTGTGTGTGTATTACTAAAGTGAAGAAGCAAGGGGAAATGTGTGTTTAAAATAGTTCGTTCGATTTCTCCATCACCTTTCTTCCAAAGAGAACTAAACTCTCCACCCCTTCCTCAGGAAACGGAATCCGGAGAATAACTTGTCTTTCTGGTAGTCCTGCATTTTTTCCTGGGCAGAGGCAGTGGGCTTCCCATTTTCCGAATGACCAGAGCCTGGCTGAGAAAGGGTTCCAGGGTCGAGCGCACCGGCGTGAGTGGAGAAGCTGGACCGATTGCTGGAGGCCCTAGCCAGCTATAATGGAAGTGGACTAAGGAAAAAATTGTGCCCCGAATTCCCCCAACCAGGTGTGGAGAAGAAGACCCATGGGTCCCTTGATTCCAGGGTAAAAAAAAAAAAAAAATTGAAAGATCTGTGGCATGTAAGGCTTGTTTGCAGGCCTGCAGGCCGGCAGGGGAGATTTGAAATAATTTTGTGTTTTTGTTTGCAGGGGTCACCCTGGCTTCAGCCTGTGTGTTATCCAGGGCAAGGTTAGGCTGTTTAGGCCCCAAACCAGACTTGGGACAGTTCCCAGCAGCCGTCAGTCTGGGGAGCCATTTGTTCCACTGCCCACCCCGCGGGAAACAGCCGAGACTTTATGGCCACTCTGTTTGTATTATCTGCATAAGTCTTTCCCCATGAGTTTGATCGAAACCGTTCCCTTTTACGAGGACCCAAAGAAAATTTCCCGTCATATTTATCATCTGGGGATAAAAATTTAGTATGGGAACTGATATTTCCTCATTTATGGGACGATGAAATTAAAGACCAAAGCAATAGAGAACTATGTGGCTTTGGGGGCTCCTCCTCCTCCTTCACATCTCCTTTATTTCCTCCATGTCCCTGGAGTCTGTCCTCTCAAAACCCTGCCCTTGTCCCCTGTTCTGGACTCTGGGAGGGCCCTTTTTCCAACATCCAGGTGTGGCTGGACTACCTCAGCTCTTCCCAGCTTTTACCTCAGTGACAGGAGCTGGGGAAGGGGCAGTGTCTCCATCTTGGACGTGCTGTGCTGGCTAGAGAGAAGGTTTTGAGGGAAGAGCTTTGCAGGGGACAGTGGAATTGGAACCCAGTCTGAGGGGAGATAGTGAGAGTCAGAGGAGGTTGAAGTCGAGATTCTAGAATAATCCTCAAACAACACACCCCCAGACAGAAACTGGCTAGCTATCAAGAGAAACCCTGTCTCAGAAAAAACAAAACAAAAACAAAACAAAAAACAAAAACGAGAGAGAGAGAGAGAGAGAGAGAGAGAGAGAGAGAAGCAAAGTCACCCAGACTTTCTCCCTGACCAGCCAGACCCCCCTGCCTCACCCCAGGCTCACCTCCAACCCCAGTCATGAAGTGAAGAGACTTACTTAAGGTTTCTTACCATTATTAGTAGAAATGATACCCTCAGGAGAAAAGCTTCCTGCTTCAACCCCCACCTCCTCACAAGAACGAGTAGTGTTTAAAGTTGAAATAATTAGAAGTATGATAAACACGGCCCATTAATGAAACCAGAAATCAAATTTATCAGCCTTAGTGGGACCCCCGTTGGGACAAATGTTTGCCTCTAATTATTCAAGATAAACGAAAACCCAGCGCTGTTAAGCAAGAGCCCGCTGGCTTGCTCAGACGGATGCAGATGTGAATAACTTGTTGGCTTTTTCCGAGACTTTGGAATCTGTCTTAATGGAGGTAAAAGGAAAGAAGTGAAAGCGAGGGCCCGGGTAGAGAGCATTTGTGTGGATCGAGGAAAGTCCTGTCTAGTCTGGGTCCCAAGCCCTGCCCCTTGGACTCGCCTTCCTGAGGCCTTGAGCGAAGGCAGTTTCCGTCCTATTGTCCCGGCCTGGCGTTCAAAGGCACGCAGGCCGCCTTAGCTACCCGGTCTGCTGCATCTGCCCGGAGCCCACTGGCCTTACCCAAAGGCCACCCTTGGTCACTGAATGGGCCCCAGGGGAAGTCTGTGTTGCTAGTCAACCCATACATTGCTTTTTAAAGGCTATCGCCTCAACTTCCCCCATTGTAGAGAGCCCTGCACCTAAGTCTTCCTCTGGGTCTCCCCCTTTTCTTACCTCAACAAGGAAGTGAAAATTCCAGGGGCTGCAGGCCAAAGTGGGGGCTCAGGCTGTGCCTGTGTCTCAACAAATCCCACCCGCCCTAAGAGTAAGGCCCGGGCTCCTTTCACTTTTTCCGCCCGCCGATACAAACACCGAAGGGCAGTCCTGTTGAACTGGACTGGGCCTCCTGGGCCTTCTGCGGTCTTTGGGTCCGCGAGCAAAGGAGCAGAAGAGGGTTCAGGAGCTCCTTGCTGGCTCCAGAAGGGCCTAGAAGTTCTTTGGGGGCAGATACCCTAAGGGTCCCTGCGAATAGATAGAAATGAGGCTGGGCTCTTTCCGACATAAGCCCAGAAGTACCCAGTTCTCTCTGAAAACTGTCGGAGGTTTTTTTTTTTTTTTTTTTTTTTTTTTTTTTTTTTTTGAGAGGTCAAGGATGGTCTGGGGTAATTCTGAAGACGGTGAAAAAGAAGGAAGAGTATATCTTCTTTTGGAATAAAAATTATTAAATACAGTTTTAAAAATTGCATACTAAAATCTCAAGCAAAAATGCAAAACAAAATCACACCATTGACTGTTAGGATTATCTTCTTGCTTTGGAGGCCGAGATTAATCGTTCTTTCCCCAAATCTTGAAGGAACAATTCGCCTTTCTTCTAGAGCACCATGCTCTGCTTGAATCTAGAGCAGGGAAACTCCAAGCAAAATGTGGAGTGCTCAGAGGTTCAGGGGAGATAGGTTTCAAACAGGTAGAAAAGGTGAGGGGCTGAGGACGGCTTCTGTTCTGTTCGGATTTGCAGCCCCTCGGGCAGGCAGGCAGCGCCGCCGCCGACTCGCTCTCACGTTAGACATAGTGCACACTTGCACCCAGAGGCTGTCGAGCATAGCGTCTATCCACACGTCCAGCTTGCGGTTAATCGCATGTTCACAGCCTCATGTATTCACTTCTACCCAAAGCGCTTCCTGAGATCCTTAAATCCTGAAGTTCTCTGTCTGCGTCAGCTCGACTGCTTCCTGGCCCTTCTGAAACCAGTTATTTAACCTAGCCTATGGAATCGAAACCAGACCGCACAGACCTCACAGAGAAGCGTCAGGAGGAGGAGCCCAAAGGGAGGAGGTCTTGCGGGGAAGGCCCTGGTCCCCACTTTAGTGGTTTGTTTCTGAGTTGCCTCCGTAGGTCAGATTTCCAGTCAGTGTGGGCTGGTTGGGCTGCTTCGCTCCTAAGGGTAAAAAAACAGGAACCTCCATCACCAGCTAAATTTCTTTTCAAAGGTTTTTGTTCCTTTTCCCCCCCTGTTTTTCTTCCTTCCTTCCTCTCGTTTCTTTTTCTCTTCATTATCTTTTTATTGTCTCCTTATTTTTTCCCTAAGACTCCAACTTGTTTTCTTGTTTCCCCCTTTCCTCTTTTCTTCTTTATCCTTGCTGCCCCTCCCCGGCTTGCGGCTTGTGGTGGCTTACTTAGTTTTCTCTGTTGTGCTGAGCTATGTGAGTAGGGGAAGCGACAGACTGGATTCGCGTCTCTTCGTTCCAGTTGCTCCGGCTTGAAGTTGACCTTCTGCCTTTAGCCTCAGCTCAGCTCCTCACAAGGCGAAGTGTACAACAGTGAACAGCGGAGGTGGCCAGGCCTCAGAGTCGCCATTAGAGGAAAGGAAATGCCGATTCAGAGGCAACTCCCCATCAATGCCAAAGGCTCCTTGAAATGCCAGGCTCATTTCCTTCACACTGAAGAAACTTGGTCTACCAGACCCACAATTAAAGGAAAGTTCCCTCATTTTTGTTCTGACTCCAGAACTGAGCACTAAACAGACTAAAGTTGAGCTTGTTTGTGCTCTCAGCACTAGGGTTAGGAGCATGAGAGGGGCAGGGTCTGTCAATGACAGGTAGAAGGCAGGTCCAAGGAGTTATATGTAAGTTGACATTCCAAGGCTATGTCACTACATGAGTACTTTTGTTGTCCATAAAGGACTCAGGAGAACTGGAGCCCTCTGGGCCCTTGCTGTCTCTGATTATGTAACAAATGCAACTTGTAGGCACGAATATCCTGCTAGTTTGGATTTTTTTCTTAATTCCCCAAAGCAACAGGACTGTGTGTGTAAAAGCCCCTACCCCCAAATTAGGATTTTGAGTCAGGATTATAGGACTTTTCTTCTCCAAGAAGTGGGTAGAAGGAATGTATATAGGGGAAAGGGAGAGAGACAAACACTTACAGAAAGACACGGGGGGGGGAGAGGAAGAGAGAGAAAGAGGAAGAGAGAGGAAGAGAGAGAGAGAGAGAGAGAGAGAGAGACAGAGGAAGAGAGAGGGGGAGAGAGAGAGGGGGGAGAGAGAGAGAGAGAGGAAGAGAAAGAGAGAGTAAAGCAGGCTCTAATGGGGAAGGCTTGTCTACTGCTGACATTTCGCACTGTGTGCATCCGTAAAGAGTACATGTCAAACGCATGGTGGAACGCTCTCCTGAATGCCTGTGGCTTTTGTTCTCTGCAAGGCCCCAAAGACAGGTCCAGGGTAGATCTCAGAAAGGACTGGTTTGACTTTCAAGCCCTTTTGCCTTCCACAAAGGAAAGTACCCCCATACACATATGATGAAGCCTCAAGGCCCATCTTTCTCTCCCCCTTCTCAAGGATTTCATCCTGTGTCAAGACCTGAGCTAAGCCATTTTTCTTCCTTCAAGGAGGGGGAATCTTGTAAAACTTTTATGCCAAACAAAGTTATAAAAACTTCCAGGGCGTTGCCTTTTCTAAAGGTTTATATGAATAATAAAGAGTGTTGTCGCGTGCAGACTTACATTGGCCAGCTCTGGGCAAGAATGGCTTAGTCCACAGCACTATCCCTAGGGCACCAAGAAAACCTCAGCACTCTCCACTTCAGGGAATGCTGGCCTGAAGAAGAACTACCCTACAGATTCCTAAGAGGGAGGGAGGAAGGGGTAGTGCCCTTGACTTCCTTGAAGTTCAAAGTTTTCCTTTGCCTTTTTGAGAAAAGGCCTCTCTTCTGTCAGCCTTCTCCAGATTGTTCCTGCCCTTCTGGCCAACTGGTTATGGGTAACTCCAGCTCTCCAGTTAGCTGGTTATAGGTAACTCCAGCTCTCTGGTTAACTGATTATGGGTAACTCCAGCTCTCCGGTTAACTGGTTATGGGTAACTCCAGCTCTCTGGTTAACTGGTTATGGGTAACCTCAGCTCTCTGGTTAACTGGTTATGGGTAACCTCAGCTCTCTGGTTAAGTAGTTATGGGTAACTTCAGCTCTCTTGACTTTCAGCCGCCTGGTCTGCGCCTTTCAGTACCCCACCCCACCTCCACCCCTGCCCCCACCACAGCAAAGCTTCCCAGTCTTTCTGTCTGGGAGATCTGGAACCAGGGGCTCTCTGTCAGAGTGGGGGTGGTAGACCCACCTTCAAGGCGCCTCTGTTTTGCATTTCCCCAGTCACCCAGGGTCTGAGTGACAAAGAAACTCCAAATCCAAAGCTACCTCCAGTCCATTTCTCATTTCAAGCACCCCTGACTCCCCTTGCACCCCTAAAGACCATAGTGGAAAGGCGGTGGGGCCCAGAGTGCTCTCTCAGTCCACACCACTTAATACCCTTGTAAACTCCCACGTGCGCTATAAACTTGGATTTTTACAACCAACATTCCTCCTTTAGCTCCAGGAAACTTTGAACTCGGCCTCTGGTTTATTTACTTGGGGGGTGGGGAGCTGGGAGCTGAGAAAGGCTGAAGGAAGAGAAGGGAAATGTGGGGCAAAGGGGTCTGGGGTATTTTGGAAGAGCCAAGATCATCCACTGGGGGTTTGTTTACTATTTAGAACGGAAGCGTTTTCTAACACAGGCCAGACTGGGTCGTTAAGGGCGAAATGAAACTGGGTTTAGAGGCTCCGGACGCTTTATGGCGGCGTCTAGACTACGATCTTTTGTTCCTGGGCAGCCTTGTGGCTGGAGGGGATTACCCCAAGGGGTTGAGCCCAGAGTGTCCTTGCCAGCTCTGGCAAGGGGGGGGGGTTGGACGTCCCAGGAGTTTGAAGGTGGGTTTGTTTAGGGGCTAGAGACCCTCCTTTTTTTATTTTTTAACGAAGGGTACCACAGAAAGTCAGGTTCTTGGGTTAAGATCACACAAGCCTTTGTTTTTTCATGATGACTTTCTTCTCATCTTTGGAAGAGAGGTTCTTTTCTGGGCTATGTATTTGTGAAAAACTGATAATTGCAAGTTTTAAATATTTTTCTCTAAGATCAGGAGTCCTTGGATGCTAATAATTTCTTTTTAAAATAGGTTTGTTCTATGGTTGCCCATTGTTGTATAGAAAATATGTCCGCATGCTAACAGTCACTGGTATAGCTGGATATAGTGGATAAACATCACATCTCGAGACATTCCCCCCTCTCATGCACACACAGAGGACCCTCGGTTCTATTCCTGTTCACATTCATTAAATACCGACAGTGTTCACACACCAGGGAGGACAGGTCACACTTGTTCCATGCAGAGGAAAGTGCACAAACCACACTACTCAAGTGCACACATAGAGACACTGCTTTGAATGATAAAGTTTTCCTGGGTGAGCACATCAAAGAGTGTGAGCCACAATACAGCAAAGATGGCAAATCTCAAAGAGCCACACTTAAAAATTAGAGATTCAGCAGATACCTCAGCTGCAGGAATCCCTGTCATCAAAACAGTATCTAAACTTGAGACCCAGGATGCTTTCGCCTTTCATCCAACAATGTAACATGAATGAAAATATTTTCTTGGAATTCTAATGGGACAGAGAGACAGAAGAAAAATGAAAAAATTGGTCCTGAACCTCTTACCTTAAATAACAAATTTTGAAGAGATGAGTGAATGTCTTTACTGAAAGAACTGAAGGGTTTAGTTAACTTTCTACAGAAGTAGAGAAGCCGTGAAGACTGTCCCCATAGGTCACCTTCCTTCCTAGTGCCCTTCAAAACACATCTCTGGGGCTTTTTTATACTGGAACATCCAATGTATAAAAGTCAGGGTGGCCCAGGCCTAGGCGTCTGGTTCTGTCTGGAGAGAGAGAGAGAGAGAGAGAGAGAGAGAGAGAGAGAGAGAGAGACCTACCTTCCTACCTTCAGCTCTACATATTTGACTACAACAGACATCTGGCAGGAGGGCCACGGTGAAGCCAAGAAAATTCCTATAAATTTAAATTTGAAGATGGCTACAATTAACTCCACAACAAACATGTACTTAAAAGAAGCATTGCTGGGCATTTGGACACAGCTGGAGTTGCATGTGAGGAAAAGGAGTTTAGGACTAACCATAGAATGTCCTTTGCTCCAAAGCTGGAGCAGTCTTTGGCCACCGCTTGCCCCAGCCAGTGGAGCTGAGCACCAGCGTCCCAGCACTGGCCTGCTTCACCTCAAAAGGCCTGGTTCTCACTAGCAGGCTCTCCCAATTGCCACAGCCTCCTTTTCCTCCTCCTCCTCCTCCTCTTACACTGCCACTACCACCTCCTCCTCCTCTGCTGTTTTGAGAACGCAGGGGGTTTTAAGAGGAGAGGGGTTAATAAAAAGGTCAAATAAAATAATAATATTGAACAGAATGGAACATCTTTATTTGCCACCAAAAAACTTCACAGCAATCCCTCTGAGACAGAAGTAGAGTGGGGATTGCACATGTACACACGCACTCACGCACATGGACAGAGATGGGTGATTAGAATCTTACTCCGGTTCAGCCTCCCCCTTCCTCTACAGGTAAAGAGGTTTATGAAATATTTACAACAATTCAGCCTCCGCTAGAGGGAGGGGCCCAATCCCATTCCTATGCTTCCTCCTCCTCAATCCTGTTTCTTTTTAAGGAGGTAACAACTGCATAAACTAGCAATAAATGGGGGGACACTGCTTTGGAAAAGGTTAGGACACCTCAATGCACCAGTTAGGAGTTTTCAAAAGAGGGCTCTACACATTTAGGGCGAGAACGGCTAGGCTGAGGCGGGGCCAGGCTCAGACGGAGGTACGACTTGGACTTCGCACACCTAACACCAGGTCAAAAGTACAGGAATTTCACAGCAAGGCAGGATCACAGTTAGCAGTCCAAGCGTGGGGCAAGATGGGGCAGGGGTGGGGAGCCCAGGAGGTCTTGCAGACAAGGTGGCTCAGCGGTTCTTTTCACTCGGGCTAGGGAAGGTTTGGAGTTCAAGGATTGTTCGGCTCTGGCGCCCACTGTGCTCGCCCCTCCCCCTCACCCAATCCCAGCAGCAAGACTTTGTGGCAAGGTGTATTTCTTTTAAATAAACAGTCTTGGGCCTTGGCGCCAACAGGGTCCACTGGTCACGGGTCAGGCTCTCCCCTCACTCCCTTTCCAGGCCGGGTCTCTGTCCCTACAGTGAATTAGACCCGAGGCGAAGGAGATTCTGGAAGAAAGTGTCAGTAACGGCAGTGGGGGGCCAGCCCTGGCCACAGTCCAGTTTTCCACCCGCGGAAAAAGACGAGTTATAAAATAAAAATAAAATAAAATAAATTTCCCTCTTTCCCTCCCCCGCCTGCAGTTACAGCAGCGGATTTCCGGAAAAATACTGCAGCCGGTCTCTGCTCAGTTTTTTTTCTTTCATCCTTCGGTTCTGAAACCAAATTTTCACTTGTCGATCAGTCAGGTTCAGCATCCGGGACAGCTGCAGTCTCTTCTCTTTGTTGATGTACACGTTGAAGAAAAACTCTCGCTCCAGTTCCCGGATCTGGAATTTCGAATAAGGGCAGCGCTTCTTGCGGGTGCGGGGGGCGTCTGGAGGGAGGGGAGGGGGCAAGTGCGAGGAGAGGGGAGAGAGACATGTGAGACCCCGGGCGACCCCAGCGGACCCCAGCCACTGAGCGCTCGGCCTCATTGCCGATCTCAGTCCCGCCGGCGGCAGCAGCCCTCCCTCTAGGCAGGCGACTCTTCTTCCGTAGCGGATCCCACTGTTAAGTCTAGCTTGGTTCGCTGAGAGCCTGGTGTTCCCTGCCCCTCAGATCAGAGCCCTAGCTGACAGGGTCTGCGGATGGAGAAAAGCCTGTCTGGGCCACGTGCGTTCCCTGGGGTGCCCTGCCCGCTACTCCTGGCTGCTCTTGCACCTTCCGAGTGGCCCTCCCAAAGCTTCTCCAAGCCCACCGACCCGCCACCCGTTCCTCCAGAAACCGGAGAGAACCACGGAAAACCGGCGCGAAGGAGTGAGTTTAGGCGGTGGTAGTGGGGAATCAGGGAGGAAATTAGCGTGCAGAAGTAGCTAGACACCCCAAGCCTCCTGTCAGGCCCTGGCGCCCCGGGACGCCCCGCCATTTGCCTGCTAGGCTACGCAAACAGCCTGGCAGGGCCTACCAAGAGACTGTAGACCCTGGAGAGCCATCCACACCCTCTGCGCAGGGAGCTTTGATCTTTTCCACACTCCCCCATCGCCGCCAAATCCCAGCTTGCCCGGATTTCTACTCAAAGACCCATAAGAGCATGTAATTTGAACATGTTGTGTTTTAAAAGTCGTTTTAAAAAGAAGCGGAAGCGGAGCGGACCTTGAAGCGCCTCTGTGGGTTCCAGTTCTGTCACCTCGCTTCTGTCCCTACCTCTCCTCCTCTCTGGGTTTCTCCCGGTCTGTCCCTCGCCCTCCCCTTTCTCCCCCTTCACCCCTCCCCTCCCCCCCACCCCCCCCCCCCCCCCGCGCAGCCCGTCTCCCCATCCTTTCTTAAACTCTCCTCTAAGTTCATGATCAAAGTTAATATCGCCCGAAATGGTGGCACTTTTAAAAATTTCACAGACCGAGGGAGATAACGGAAGGGGGCTCACCCGGCTTTTCCAAAGAGCCCCTCTCCCTCCCTCCCCACCCCTTCTCTATCGTAAAAAGTCGAGTCGTTGGGAGAGAGGGCTTTGTAGGTTATAATAAAATCCTTTGAATGCTTATAAAACTCCACATAAAATCGGACTGACCCAAAACACGAGACTGTCCGCGCTCCGTTGGCCTCCCTCCACCCCACCCCCGCCCTCCCTCTCCGCTCCCTAACTCGCTGCCCTCGGGTTCCCGGCCGCTGCTACCTACTGGGGGCGGCTCCCTTGGCCGGTTCCTTGGTGGCTGAGTGGGCAGAACCAGACGAGCTGGGATTCGTGTTCGCCTCCTCGGCCTCGGCCTCAGCACCAGCCTCTGCCCGGGACGCTAGTCCCGAGGCCGGGGCCGCCTCAGGCTCCCCCTTGGCCTCGCCCTTGCCTGAGCAGGGGGGCTCGGCAGGCGCCTCTGCGCCACCGCAGTAGGCGTTGTCGAAGAAGCGGTCGAAGGCTTGGGGCAAGACGCTGTTCTTGTTGACTGAGGAGTAGAAGCCGGCGGGGGCCGCGTGCGGGGCGCTGGGGTGGTGGTGGCCGCCGTAGGAGCCTTCATTTTTCATGAGGATCTCAGTGACTGTGGAAGGAGGCAGGCACTCTCGGTGCATAAGCTCGTCGGCCGCCGCATAGCAAGACGAGTAGCTGTTCCGATGGTGCCACTTGCCGGACGGCTCCAGGCCATAGGAGACCTCCCGGACGGGGGGCACCTGGGCTGAGTAGGGATAGGAGATCTGACGAGAGGGGGCCTGGGGCAGGAAAGAGGAGACGGTGGAAAACTCAGGCACGTAGTAAGTGCAACTGGGCAGATAGAGGTTGGAGGCGCAGCTCCCTCGCTCGCCGAAGTCAGCACCCCTCTCCTTGCGCGAAGGCGAGCAGAAGTTGCCCAGGTTGACCGAGTTAAACATCGTTCTCTTCTCCTGCCTGCTCCGGATGGAGGTTTTGGACCCGGTCTAGCGAGGGGGGAAATTTTGGGAAGGCGAGATGACGCGTTATCCGTCTTAGTCTCTCTCCCCGAGCACGTGATCCAAAGTAGATATTGTCATATATCAGTTCGGAGCACTTCGCAGACGTAGGAGGGGTTCTCTCTTAGGTAAGATCGGGGACGTTCAGGCGATTGGTTTGCAAACACCGCAGAAACATTATGAAAATCAATTGCAGATTTGTATTCGTTTTTCTCTCGTCACTCCCCTCCTCTCCATTCCACAGAGCGAGCAAAGGAGGGGAGAGAGAATTGGGTTGGGGTGGGCGGTGGGATGGGCGGGGGCTGGGAGGGGGTAATTGTATATTTTTCCTAGCTTCTGCTCCCCCCCCCCGTTGATGGAAAGGAGGAGAGCTTTCCGTTTAGGGGGTCTGGATCCGCTGGAGTAAGAGGAAGGACTTTTTCCTACCTGATTCCCCTAGGAATATTGAATCCTCTTCAAGTCTCAGGAACTCTTACCCCTCTACCTGAAAAATCAATACCTGCTTACAGAGTTTGAAGAAGTCTTTTAGATTATTTTCCTGGCCAAAGCCGGGTGAGCTCCCTTATAGGACAGGATTGCAAGAAGAGTATCTGAAGTTTGCCAAAGGTGAGGCAGCCTAGCTAAGAGTCGATGTCCCAATTTTGCCTAGCTGGCTGTGCTGCCGCTGGCTAGGGACTCCTATTAGTCATAAACCAGTGGTGAGCAGCATGCCAGCCGCCCAGTCGGTGCCTGGCAAAGTCTGGGAAAAACCTTCTCTAATGTTGTGTTAAATATTTAGTATGAGAGAGTGGCCCTGGGTGAATATTTCATGGCTGCCTTTATTGTCAATCAATGTGCAGAAAGCTACAACCACTGTGGATTTTAAAATCCCAAACCTCAAAGAAAAAGATTAGAACGAGAGTCATCTGTCTTCCCTCTCTGAGGCCTTCGAGTTGGGAGCTCAGATTCAGCTAAAGGACGGAAAAGAAGCCAGGCAGTGGGGCCGACTGCTAAGGGAACCAAATTAGGGGGTCCTGTTTTCTGTAATGACTTTGGAGCTTAGGTGGGTGGAGAGCCCAGGTGTCTATCTCCAGGATCAATCACAGGACAGTGAAATAAACTGTGATCTCAAGGTGGGTGAGGTGGGGCCAGAAGTCCCTCTCTCAAAGCTTCTTTTTTCTGCCTCCTCCGCAGTCCAACCTCGCCCTCTCCCAAATCTGTAAGCCTTCTTGGACTGCTGTATCCAGGGGGAGTACTCAGTGATTCTGCCCTCCCTAGCCTCCCATCCCTTTGGCCATTACAGCACACATCTGGGCAGCTGAAAATAACTTTATTGAAAGCTTCTGGACTGAGTCCAAGGGGCCAGAACAATTGGCAGGAGCAGAAAGTAACAGCAACCTTGGTCCTAAGCAGGAGCTATCAGGACAGAGTGTGTTAAAGAAGAAGAGTGATGTCCCCAACAACTCAGACCTGTACTCTTAAGGAAAAACCAAAGGGAGTTCAAATCATCTTAGCATCCTTAAAACCAGCTTCAAAATGGTTTTCCTTTTTAAAGTGTTTTTGATTTGATCTTCGTTGTTGAAGGGTGAGGCACTGAAATCCTTAACCTGACAGGGAAGATACAAATACATTTCCAAACACAGCCCCCCAAACCCATTCCTCCTGACTCTTCTACCTGTCCAAATTTACTCCGCCTTTAGAACAACACCCATGAAATCTGCCTCTGCCACAATGGGTCTCCATTCTGGGTGTGTGTGTGTGTCTGTGTGTGTGTGTGTCTGTGTGTGTATGTGTGTGTCTGTGTGTTGGGAGGGTAGGGTGTCCTGAAATACTGTGGAAGAGACCTCCAGTGTCTATATACTTAGTGCTAGGCATTGTTTCGTGTACATTTTAGTCTTGGCCAATCTTAACTGAAGGAAAATAACTAGATTGGAGTAGCTCTGTAGAGAGGGGACCAGAAACAGAAGAATCTGTTGCGTTTTCCCTTTTTTTTTTTATAGGAGGAGCTGGAGGAAACATTTTTAATTATAATGGCAGGGAACTATGGACTGTGGCTTTTATGGGGTTTGCGGCTGACCTCATAAACTTGAGTTTACTGGAGGCAAAATGCTCCCCAAACAGTGATAGAAGTCAGAAAAAGGGAGGTCAGAGGTACCCCATCTTTTGCAGGGATGAAGGCAGTCTCAGCTCCAGCCTTCTCCATGTTTCTACTAGGTTCTGTTTTCTTTTTCCTCTTAATCTCCTGGGCAGTATGGGGCCCAAGCCCCTAAGTCCCGTTTTGCACAGCCTGAGAGAGAGGTGGGGGGTTGTTCCTGCTTCCTGTGAGAAGACAGCTGTGGGCCTGAGCACTTGAATTTGACCACCAAAGTTTATTCCTGGGCCACCATAAAAGTGAGACAGGCGGCTGCAAAGAGCAGTCTTATTTTCTTGAAACCAAAGGAAGGAAGGCAAGAAGGGTGTCGACAAGGAGACTTGAGCATGCTCCCACAGACTGTGGAAAGGAATATTCTGTTCCATAAAAGCAAAGTATGAAGCTTTTTTTTGTTTTTCTGGTGTTCGTATTTCAAATTGTTTTAAACAACTTTAAAATCCTTCAGCAACTGATCATTACTGCTGGGTCAAGGAGAGAAGGCCCCCATTCCTGTGGTCAGTTAGCTGTTGATTAGCAAGAATGCTTGGAGTGGGGGTAGTGGCTTACCTGGCTGGCTTTGGATCTAGACCCCCTGGGAGCTCCCACTGGGTTTGTGCCCTCAATCAGGGGTGTCTGATAGCAGCATCCTTTACTATGGATTGAAGGAACCTCATGTCTATGGTCCCTAAATTAATCACTTGCAGGCACTAATACTAAAGGCAGCTGTTGTTTATTTTTGCTTTAATTCCTCATCTGGTTGGTGCCAGCCATCCCTTTATCCACTTAGAACCCCAGCTTTCACCTAACTCCTCTATGTGATGACCACCCTACCTCCTTGGGGATTTTTGGTGGGCTCAGTCGCTGCTAGCTTGGCCACTAACAGGCCTATGCGGTCTGGGCTGCTGCTGCTTCGGTGGTCTGGGTAGACCTGGGATAGACTCCAGAAGCCTTCCCTCCCACATAGGGAACAACAGGGTCAAATTCAGAAGGGGGCACTGTCCACAGAATTCTGTCCTGGGAAGTTCCTAGAGTAGCCTCCCGCAAACAACTCAAGGGAGTCTTTCCTCCTCTCCCTTCCCCGTGAGAGTACAAATCTTGATAAGAAAAAGAGACCACCCCACAGACCATGAGCCAGGAAGAAAACCCTGGGAGGAAAAAGGAGACCTTAAATTCAGTCTCTCCTGGAGTCAATAAAAAGAAGGAAGTCCTACTAACGGGCACCCTCACTGCTTCCCAGGCTGGACTGGCGAAGAAGAGCTCTTAGAACAGTCTGCATCTCCTGCCTCATTTTTCTTTCACTTAGCAGCAATGAGGAGGAGTATAAACCTTTCGCGTGCTTTGGGATTTTTCAAGCGAGGTTTATTTTGAACCCGGAACACCCACACCTCACCAGTTCTCAGAGATCCAGACCTCCTAGGACTGCTTTCCCCTCAGTCCAGGTCAGCACTGCAAGCCCAAGGTTTCAGGTTAGGCCCCCAAAACAGGTAATCCTTTGCTGGAGGAGCCCCGGGTCCATGGACAAGGTAGGGGAGCAAAGTCAGAGGCTCCCGCCGCCCCATCCGGCTTCCGCCCGGAGAAGTTGTCCCCCTGAGGCTAACAATCCGACCCCATTTCTCCCATAAAAAGCCCCATTTTGTGAGCCAGCTTCACCGCTCCCACCCCCACTCCACCCCCCGCTCTAAAATGAAGAACCTCTCTTAAAAGCCGTCTGGAGATGGTATTCTCTGTGAGAGATTGCCCTCTTAGGCCATCGGGGTCTCCTGCCTCGCTGCTGTTGCAGCACAAGCCGCGGTAGTTGGGTTGGCTGGAGGGGCCATTCCCTGCCTTTAGAGCCTACTTAGGCTCGGACCCAGTCCCTGCTGATCAAAGTGAGCTCGCGGCATTTTTATGAGATCAACTTCAGTGGCTCCTTACTTGTAATCAGACGCCTGGGTCGAAAATGCAAAAGGGAACAGCTCATCAATCCAAAATGGAAAAGGAGGGAGGAAGGGAGAGGGAGAGAGCAAGGGAAAAGGGGGGGGGTAAAAAATAAGTTGACACAGAAGATCCCAATCACCCACGAAAAAGACCCCTTGCCCCCAGCAACAATAGTTTGTGGGTCTGTCCCAGCCTCCAGGCCATGCCTTCTGCCAGCACATTGGCCCGACTTCTGAGTCCTAATGCCAGGGCAGACAGAGAGAAGCCCTGGCTCGCCTGTGCTAGGAAACTCCATCCGAAGCTCCCACAGTGGAACCGCCTCACGTGGGCAGGGTTATGGCCTAGAACTGCACAAGGAAGCCGCCTTCTGTTCATGCTATAAGTCTCCCCCTCTTTCTGCTCTCCTCCATGCTTGCTGCTCGTTCTCCGTGGTTCTCTCTTCACTACAGCCAGAAGTTGAGTTACAGGAAGATTCGCCAGAGATTTATCGCCTGGCCCCAAACTTGGAGAGTCTCGTTGTCATAAACAGCCGTCTATTGTCTAGACTTTTATCTCCGGGTATGGATCCGGATCTTGCATTAGTGAGGCTCTGGGGATACCGACTGTCTCCGTTGTGTGTGCAGTGCAGCCGGTGCCTGCTGGCGGGCGATCGCTACAGGTTTGTTTGGGTCACTTTAGAAGCATGAACAAATTTGTTCTTGGAGCTGTGCAGGTATATCTAAGTATTCAAGGGAGAAAGGTCTCTTTTTCTCTTGGCCTGGGAATATTATGGTGCGTGTACTTGTGTGTTGGGTGAGAATTGGTCATGGTGTGCTTTGTTCTGGGCATTTTAAGTGTTCCTGTCTGGGCTTTTTCGGGTTTTATTAACCTGCATCCGCTTGCTGGTTTATGTCCCCTTCCAAGCAGATCGTATCAGAGTCTATTGTGTATGTTTGGCTTCTCTGGGGAAATGGTTTGGGGTGATCCCTTCTCAGCCCCCTCAGGTTCTCCTTCCCACCACAGTCACAACCTTCTCAGGGTGTTTGGCTCTGCCTCACTCTTTCCCAGTCTCCCAAATCTCCGAAGAGCCTGCCAGTTTTCTGTTACAGGCATGGAAAATGCTGTGGGCTGAGGTCTGGGTATGGCTGTCTTTTTCACACCAAGGGGGAAGCATCTCAACTAATGCTTGACTTCCTGAGGCTCCCCTTCACAAGCTGAAAAAAGGACCTTCTCAGTCCTTTTCAAACATTTGGAATACTTTGATTAGAATTCTAGACCCTGCCGAAGAAGGTCTGCCACCCCCTATGTGAGGATTCCTGACTGCAGAGGTCCCCAACTTGGCTAACCTCAGCTCCGATCCAAAGAATCCGGGCACTTTGAGACACAGTGGCAGCTTGCCTATGGGTAAAACACTTACTCTTCAGATCCCAGAAACAGACATCTTGTGGAAAAACCAGGATCCCTACCTCCACCAGAAACAAGGAGATCGAGCCCTTTTGTTTTTCATATACGACACTGGGTAGGAAGGCATCAAGATAGCGGGCCTGGTCGTTCTATCAGCTGACCCTGTCTGCAGTTCCTGGATGCTGCCACCCAGACCTCAGCCCCACTTCAGGTATCTGGAGACATTCCCGACCAGGTAGGTGGAGTGGAGCTTTCCAGGTCTGTTTCCCCGTTGGTAAAGTAGAGGTGACAACAAACAAGGGAGGAGGGGTACAGTGTTGGGTTAGCCACCAACGCTCTTCAAACATCCCAGCGCCTTTCCTCCCCTTACTATAGAAATCCAATTTCGAAAGAAATAATTAGGCCTTAAGATGACTGCATGAGCACAGAGGAGCCAGAAACAAGAGGAGATTCAGGGGAAAGAGGTAAATTCTTCATAGATACTCCTACACCAATACTCCTCATCCTCACTATGCCCTTTCTCCTTCCTCCCAGCTGTACCCATCACCTCTGTGGCCTGCCGATCACAGTATCTCAAAGCTGGTCTCAGGCTCTGCCTCACTCTCCCGAGCCTGGCCTTCCTCCGTTCCTGATTCCTAGCTCTCTGAAACCAGGAAGGACCAAATAAGCTAGCTTCTCCACCCGGAAGGTGGGGAGGGGTGAGTACCAGGTCTTTGCTTCCAGACCCCCCAGCTGCACCCTTCTTTGGTAATTTAAATGGTCTTTCCCACTTCACTCCTCTCCCTTTCTTTCTTCCTCATGACCTGAGAAATTAGTAAATCCCAGCCTACCACTATACCAGCCCTTCCCACCCCTGTGGCCCCATTCTTCCTTACCAAATATTTCACTTTGTTTTCAGAAGAAAACCATAATATCCAGACAGACATTTAAGCTGTAAATGAAGTTTTCTTTATGATGCTTAATTTTCTCTAGAATTCTTAGAGTCCTTCTCCACTTGGCTGCTGTAGAATGAAAGGCTTTTTACAAGTCTGTAGGGGCGATGGGGAGGAAGGAAGTCATGCCCAGGAGTAGAAATAATGGTGGAAGATACAGAAGACAGGCAGAGGTTGGGGCAGACCCAGCTGGCAGAGAGCGGAGCCAGAGGCAGAAAACAAGAGAAAAGTTTCCTGGAGTATTCATAGTTGACTTCCCTGTCCATAGCTTCTGTCCATAAACTCTGTAAAATTTACCCCCAATAAAGGGAGGAGGGGAGCTTTATTTTTTTAAGTCTTGTGTTTACAAGATCAGAAATGCCAGTGCTAAGTCCTTCTAGAGAGAAGCTGAAACAGAGGACCGACGCCTTCCTTATAAGGTACGATGCTAACTTGACCTTCACTTTGTCTTGGTACTCCCGCCCACCCAGACTGCTGCGGAGTCAGAACAGATACTGACCCTTGCCTCTTACCATTTTTGTGGCTCTCTCTCTTCTAGTATTTTTCTTCACACTTTCTACCCTTTCATGTTTTATTTCCTGGTTCTTTTTGCTGCTCCTTTTTGTTTATACCTTGCTCATAACTGCTCTCAACACTAAGGCCTCCCTTTCTGCTTCTGTTTCTGTGCTCATCTCATTCGTCCCCGGCCTTTCTCCAGATTGCTCAACTTTTGAAACAACAAAAAATTTACCCTCTTTTCCTGATTCCCGCCTTTCACTGGCCTCCCTAGCTCCAGCTGGGCATTTACCTCTGCTCAGGTGTTGTTGAGGAGTGGGCTCCAGGAAAGACAAATTGGGGATAAAAGAAGGTTCCACTCTGGGCCTAGTTCTCATTTGGGGTTGACAATGAACTTGATTTTGATAAGCTGATTTCCTGTCTTGTGTAAGGCACCTCACCCACCAAGTCTCCAAATCCTAGTGGCCTTGCTTTCCACTGAGGTGAGAGCGATACCCATTGTCCCCTAGACAATGTAAGAGGGGCTGAGTATCAAATTATTGTTTCCCCATCTTGTTTTTGGACTTTATATCCTCTAAAATCCTAGAGATGTCCCTTTAAAAGTTCAGAGAGAAATTTAGAGTCTTAGGGATTTCTGGAGATTCCTTTACATGTAAAAATAAGAAAGAGAAAGATTCCTCCGGCCTCTCTACCTTGCCTCCAGCTTCCAACAAAGGTTCCAACATTAACTCTAATCATATCTTGTATGGTTATAAAATAATATTATCAACACCCTATAATTATCTATTATCCACTTACTTGTGATGATTAGGTATTAGAGGAGGCAGATCTATGCAGACAAAGTGAATCCAAGTTAACATCCAAAATGAAAATGAAACTGGATCCGGGAACTTCAACCAGATCTTATCATTTCTCCACCGTGCTTCCCATCTGTAAGCCCTTGCCAGGGACCTCCTTGATTTAGGAGTAACTATTTTGCAGGACTTAGGGTATATTAGAGATTTTGCCTTCTCCTTCCCCTTTTCTACATCCCCCACACCACCTGCCCCCTCCTCTCTCTCTCTCTTTTACACAGACTCCAGAGAGGGTCAGACAATAAAAAGGAAATTCTCTTCTCTCTCCCAACAATTATCCGGATAATTGCATGAATTCTTCCTTGAACACCACTGTGTAGTTAGGGCAGTGGTTTCAGGGGAAAGTAGAGAGGACTGGATTCCACACAAGGAGGGGGAGCTGAGAGAGTCCCCGGTTCTTACATTCCCAGACTTTATAGTTCTGTCTAGTGTTACATTGTTTCTTCAGGCAAAGATCTTTGTTCCCTTTCAGTCATATTTCTCCCTTCCTCCTCCCTTTCGCTCCCCCCTGTTTTGGTCCCTTTAAAGGAGACTCAGATCATCTTCTGCTCTTAATAGATAACTATAAAAGTAAAATTAATTCCCCCTTGTCCTTTAATATCAATATCTCTCTGTTAAGTATGTACACCAGTGAGAATAAATAGAATTAAGTGCTACAACCCAAACCAGCAATTACGCCCAAGGTGTTTTGTTTTGTTTTGTTTTCTTTCACAGGTCTGGTTTCATGGAGGTGCTCATTCTCCGTTCTCATGCGAGATAACCGGGGCATACTTGTGTATTTATGTCTTTTAAAGCGCGTTGGAGCCAGAGTCCACACCAACCCAGTAGAATGCAACTGCAAAGGGCAGAGAGAGCAAGAGCTGAGCTGAAGAAGGGAAGAGAGCACCAGGCATACACCAAAGGGTACCACCCAGAAAAGTGAGAAAAGGGAGCCCGTGGAGGTCCCCAGTACCGACAGAGGAAAAATAGATGGGTTTGGAGAACTCTCTCTCTCTCTCTCTCTCTCTCTCTCTCTCTCTCTCTCTCTCTCTCTGTGTGTGTGTGTGTGTGTGTGTGTGTGTGTGTGTGTGTGTGTGTGGTGTCTTTTAAATTTTTAATTGGAGCTCAATGAAGAAAAGTCGAAATTCAGGCCAGAGGACAGGAAGCGTTATCCTGGCCCTAGCTCACAACACAACGGATCCAGAGGGAAGAACTCCGAACAAACCCTAGTGGGAGCCAAGGCAGTCGCTTCAGGAGACTAGGAACTTGAAGCCCTCCTCAAGGCCTCCTGAGCTTTTCTGCTCGCCTTATCATTCTCATCTTTATGAGGAGGCTTGTTAACAGGACCAGCGAACTGGCCAGGCTCACCTATCTCCACCGCACAAGCACAGCCAGCAGCTGCTGGCAGGGTGGGAGATGAGGGGTGGGGGTGGGCGGGGTGGGGGGACGACGACGACGCTGGGAGGTACTAATTAATTGATTCCTTTGGACTGTAAAATATGGCTGCTTCTACACGGAACCTGTGGACTCATATATCTCTGCTGAGTGTGAGTGCGCTGTCTCTTAAAGAATCCTTCTATAGGTGTATGTATTTCAGTCCAGGATTTGAAAGACTCAAATAAGATTTTTTTTTCACAAGCCATAACACCATTCAGTGTTGGAAAATGATTCTTCAAAAGTTTGTGTTATTGGATAGGTTTTTTTTTTTTCCTGCTGCTTGTGTAGATCCAGAGATTGGCTTCTGACTGGCTAAGTGTTAGGATCAAAATCAGAGCCCAACAGAAAAGGCCTGAGGCCTCTGCCCTGCCAGAGAGCAGAATGGGCCTAGGCTCAGGCCTTGCTTCATGGTGCTGCCTAGGCTTGAGGTTAGAAAATACTTTTTAAATGGACAAACCTTAACCTAAAGGAGCCCATGGCCCCTTTACACACCTCTTGAGAGCACTGTCCACCCCTTTCCTACCTGGCTGCACAGAGGATGGCTGTGACAGGTTTGCATTAGGCATGTGTATCTGGGGACACACACGATGTGACCTAATTAGAGATCTCTAACAGTTCCATGTGGGGGACCCTGCCTAAACAGGGTGTGTTCTCAACAAACTCCACTTCGGACAGAAAAGGGACCACTTATAAAATAATGCTGGTTGACATACTTGGCTGTCTCAAAGACAGAAATACTAGACAGAAAAAAAAAAGAAAGCCTGTGGAGATTGCTGTTGCCAATGCCAGCACTTCTTTCTGGTCTTCGATGATGACACACTTAAACCTGGCTCTAGTCTCTACCCTCAGCTACTCAGAGAGGCTTCCTGTATTCCCAAGTCCACAGCTCTGATTCTAATATTTTTTTAAAAATGTTTAAAATAAATAAAATGAGTCCAAAGAATGTGCCAATAAATTGTACAGCTTTTTCTTCATATATTGGGTAGATATACAGTTTGTATTTATGTAAAAATATGATACAATTTTTACTGAGGTTTTACTATCTGGATGGACTTTCATGCAATACTTCTTTATGTTATGGAATGTAACTAAATGAACTGAGAATAGTATATCCCCTATGTAGGATATATGTATGTGTCTTGTTTATATATGTAAATAAATTTTTGCTTGTAAATATGGGGGCTAACTTTCATCTTTTTCCAGTATACTACTTTGCCATGCAGCCGATGTAAGTGCCTCCGTGTGTAATGTTTTATAAGGAAATATCTGTGCATTTTAGGCTCTTGGCATGTAACAGTTGCTGCCACAACAGAGCTAAGGGTGCACTTTATGGACCATCTTTCCATGCCCCGAGTGGACTTTATGTTCCCACAAACAGTTCTCCAATCAAGGTTTCATCTACACAGACCAGTCCTTGAAGGAAGTTCTCCATCGGGGATCACAGAAACAGGATGTGAAAACTGGTCCCCAATTCCTCTCAGTAAAAAGGCTTTGACTTGAGTAGGAAAGCTACACACTGGAACCGGGCTAGTTCCCACTGGCTAAAGATTGGGTCTCCTTGAGGTTCAATTTATTGACTCCCTTGCCAAGCTTTAGCCTGGGATATAAACCTTAGGAGAACCACTAATGACAAACTTGGCTAAGAAAACTAAATAATTCCAGCAGCCCAGGTAGTACCTCAGACACAGGCTGTTCTTCAAGATCCCCTGCAAACTCAGGGGTCGCATCAGGTCCCAGAGAGACAGTCTCCATAGCTCTGGCCAGCAGGGGTCATCCCGTCTTTCCTGGGGGCCTGGCAGCCCTGGGAAGCGGCCAGAGCTGCCGGCTCCGTTGGGTGTTGAGTTGCCGGCAACAGCCAAGACTTTGGGCGCGCCAGTTTTCTTCCCAGGAGTGAATCAGGGATAAGATTAGACGGAGGTCTCAGAGCCCTCTCCCAGGTCAATACCCCCAAGCAGGAGCACTAAGGAGGTAGATAGAGTAGGGAGAGGTTTTAGTAGCCTGTGTCATCCGTCAGCAGCTACGCGTCTTTGTTTCAGGCTTCTTCGGGAGAGGCAAAGAGTAGGCCAGCAACGCTCAACCGCTCAAGATGCTCCGATCTAGCGGGAAAGGGATCCGGACATAGACCCTGGAGCGCAAATCTGTACGCCCGGTGCCACAAAAAGGCGTCCGCTTTAGACAGAGGCGGGGCGTGTGTGCGGCCGCTGCAGGCAGCCGGGTGACCCGCCTCACGCTCTGCACCACCTTCCGCGGCCCCAGGCGCACTCTGTAAGGAGAGGTTCGGCGGCTTCAAGGTGCCTTTCTTCAGCTGCCAGGGCCCTGCCAACCGTTCCCTGCTTTCCTATACATGAAGGGAGGGCGTGAGGGTTGGGGGGGGGGGGCTCTGCCTGGCCGGAAGACAAGGTCTCGGGGGTTTGCTTTGTTTGAGGATCTGGGCCGGCGGTCCCTGCTTAACTCTGAGTTTGAGTCATCAGTCCAAGGAGCTGCGTGAGCTGCGTTTTCCGGCTGCATTAGCATCCACGGAACCCGGACTGACGGGTCCATCTCCAGCCAGGGTCCACCTCCTGCCTGCTAGATAGTGACTTCAGCAAATGCAGATCAGCGCGCAAAACTTGGTGAAAGATCAGACCCAATGCAGACCTCTTTTGGGATGATAGAAATGTACATACACGCAGCAGAGCAATCGTCTTCCTACCTCGGTTATTCAAGCTATTCTATTAAGACCCAGTTACAGGCACAAGATGCTTTGTCTTAACATTGGAATAAATTAGACTTTGGAGTTTAGACAAACAGCTTCTCATCGATACAATCCCCACCTAGACAGTTGCAAGTATTGCTTCTTAGTTTGAGAAAAGGGCTGCAGTGTTTTTTCTTCATTAATTTCTTCAGTTTATTGAATAGACACCGTCCAACAAGGTGCTCTCTGTTTTATATTGGAATATGTCAAGGGAATAAATTAAAGACCAGCTACTACTCATGATCTCTTTAACACCCCTACCTCCCATTTTAGACCAGAAATTCTTCCTCCATTGACCCTTCCTATGTATATATCATAAGAAATTAATAGCCATTTGCCTGAATTTATTGGGTTTCAGGTCCATTCCCCTTTATTCAGATCCAGAAGCAGTCAGCAGCCCTTCCCCCAGCTTCACTCTGAGGTGATTTTTATATGAGCACCCCAAAATCTCCTTCCTGCCTGTGTCCAGGCTCTATAAGGGTGTTGGGAATTAGAAGTAAAGGGAGAAAGAGATTTGGTTTAAATGTGTTACTCTCTCTGGTTTAGGACGAAAGGAAGGAGAAGGAGAGAGATTTCAGGACTGGAGGCATAGTTGACCCCACAGGGGAACCTGCTATTCTAGGCCTGGAAAGAAGGTGGGAGAATGTGGAGACTCCCAAATCTGGAGTCAGACAATGTAGAGAGGGTAACGGAGAGAAAGAGGCAGGTTCAAGTGTCCAGCCAGATGGAAAGCATTTCCTAGAAGAATTGGGTTGAGGTGCTGCTGCAGCAGGGGAACAATGTATTCCACCCCAGCTTTGAGCAGCTCTGGCTCTGGAAAGGCCCTGAGGGGTTGCTGGCTGCAAGAACTGGAAACTATCTTACCAGCTCTAGGGGCCTTTTGTCCCTTGCCTTGTCATTTCACAGTGTGAAGTTACCAGTTGCAAGTGCAGAGTTGCAGATCTAGGGTCCACCAATCACCCAATGCCAGCCCCCAGGACACTCTCACTGCCTCCTTGTCCTGGCTCTGCTTCTTTCAGCTCCTGCTGTGCAGAGCTCCTTTCTGAAGCCCCTCCCTCCCCCACATTAATTTCTACAGCCCAGTGACTCTTCGGAGCTCTCTCTTCTTCCTCAGTCTATGACCCCCCCCCAATTTTCTCTCCACCAGTAATTTCCTGGGACTAGATATAGTAGCTCATCAACAGATCTTGGTTGGTCATATATTTTTGTTGCTCATGCAACTGCTCTTCCTTTATTATTATTTAGGTAATATTTTTGTCATTTGCCTGAAATGGAGAAAATAAAATAAATAGCTAAGGGCCCAGGGTTCCTGTTCTTTCTTGGAAGAAGAGACTCTACCAGTCTTAGAAATGGTTCTCAAAACATTGCATCATCATACATCCATGTTTTAATTATTAATATTAACTTGATGAAGCAGCTCTGTACAAGGAGTATGGAAAGGGAAAACGTGCTAAAGACAGATGCTTGAGTAGGGAAGCACACAAAGTACTACATACACAGTACCACACAGATCTGGGGCAGAGGGAGAGGATGCTGACTACCACAGGAGCTACAGTGGCTACTAGAGACAGACAAGGTCAACAGGACAGATACGGACAAAGAAGCTCACAGAAATCAAGTTTAAAGCAAAGGAAAGAGGATATTGCATAACTTTGCCCCCTTCTTTTTGGAGTGTTCTAGTCTCCTTCCAGGTTTTAGGAATCATATCAGAGAGATGGAGTCCACCAGTCACTGGAGGAGGAGGACACAGACCGGTGCAGGAGGTGGGGGTTGGGGTGGGAAGACTGGTACTTCATTCCTATGGCCAGCCCACAGGAGACTGTGTGGACAGCTGCAGTGGACATATTTTCTGGGAACTTGTACATAGGTGAACATCTAGTAGATGGCAAGACGTGTCAGGTGCCCAATGGAGGATCAAAGGATGTGACTGTATCTTCTCTCTGTTGAGCCAGAGACCAAGAAGCTGCCTGACCACAAGTGGAGTAGGAAGAGGGTTTGGACCCAATGCTTTGGTGGACTCATCTGTGTGTATGTACATTAGCTTGTGTCTCTGAACCACCCTGTAAACAAACTTGAAGCGGCATGCTACTAGGGGAGCCCAATATTCTCTGGCTTGCCCTGAGAGAGTGAAAGATGCCGCTCACCTCAATGGGAGCTTTCACATTGCCCAAGCTGCATTTAACTCTGTCAATCTCCTGCTTCTCCACCCTGTGTTTCCACAGGAGTGAGACAACAGATGGGAAGCTGGTAGGCTCGTGCGGAGAAGAGTAAAAACAGGGTGTAGGAGGCCTGGGGGCTTATCTGGACTGCTCTTTGCAGAGCCAGCCAGAACTTTGGGTCTGGGGTTGGAGGCTGAAAGGATCTATACATAAAAAGCCTTCCTCTTTGCCCTCCAACTGGACCTAGAGATGCGCCCCTCCTTCTTCAGTTCTGGCCCCAGTACTTTGTGACTGGCAGGGAGGCGGAGGCAGCGGATCCTGAGACAAAGGGCGATGTTGGGGGGCGGGTAGGGGATTGAGAGAAAGGAGTTGGGTGGGGAACGGCAGCGCCCCCTCCTTCATTGTTACCAGCCTGGGAATCGAGTTGAGCTGGGCCTCTGCTGCTCGTAGCCCCTTTAAGGGCAGATCCTCCTCCCGCCTCGTAAATTACGCCGGTCCAGCCTCCGGTCGGCCGTGACCGTGAACGCCAGCGGGAAGAGAGAATCAGCGGGACCCCTGCAGTAGTTGCCGGAAACACTCCCTGCCAATCAATGCCGCTCTCCACAATCCCTTCCGCCACGTCTTTGGGCTTCCCGGAGGGCCAGGTGGAGTCTCTGAGGTGGCTACTAAATCTGTGTGTGTGAGAGTTTGATTATCGGGTCCGGGTTTGCTGCTTCCTGTCCGCAGCTGCATAAGTGACGGAAAGAGTGACTAGCACACCTGTGAGCTACGTTTGCCTGGGACAAACTGGGAAAGCTTAGCAGCGGGCCGAGGACCTTGAGAATATTCCAGATGCTACCTGGAGGGCATCTAAAGCTGATTAGTTTACTTTCCTGCAGAGTAGTCTGCCAAATGCAGGCACTTTAGCCAACCCAGTACCCAGGCCTGGAGGACTCAGAAGTGGGCAGACTCAGGACCATTCTCTCAAACCATATTTCCTCCTTGGTTCCCAGCTTCCTCTAAGCCCACCACAGCTCTCTTCCTCCAATTCTCTCCACTAAACCTCTCTGTTCTAGCTTTCACCTCTCAACTCCCAACTCCATCGACCATGAGTTTGGGCACCTTGATTCCACTATCCCAACCTTGTCTGCTCCTCCAAGTATAGAGGCTGAAGACCAGAAAGGGAAGTGGAGGAAGGTGTGTGTGTGTGTGTGTGTGTGTGTGTGTGTGTGTGTGTGTGTTTGTGTTGCTTTCCCACTACCTCAAGGGGAGGCCAGGCAGCTTCAGTCCTGCCTCAAATATTTAACTACCCTTCCACAGCGTCCCAGCCTTCCCTTGCCTCTCCTGGGCTTCTGGCTAGGTTTATTTCCTTCTCCCAGGGACCTGCAAGGCCCGGTGTGTGTGTGTGTGTGTGTGTGTGTGTGTGTGTGTGTGTGTGTGTGTGTGTGTGTGAACCACAAACAAAACAGACAAGAGAAGTCCGGGGAGAGCCTGCCAGAGGCCAGGCGTTGTAAGCGGGACTGGGTTCCAGGCTGCGCCCACCCCCTCTTGCTCCACCAAAGCAAGCTCAGTCTGGGGCTAGCACACGTGTCCTGACTCCTAGAAGAAGGAGAGAGCTTGCTCTCTCAGAAGAAGTCTTTTCTTTTTCATTCTCCGATTCTGGAACCAAATCTTGACCTGCTGGTCACTAAGATTCAAGCGGTCCGAGAGTTCCCTCCGACGCTGTCGTGTGATGAACTCGTTGACCAGAAACTCGCCCTCCAGCTCCGCCAGCTGCAGCTTCGAATAAGGCTTACGCTTCTTTCGCGAGCGGCTATGGATCGGGTACCAGGGCGCTCCTGGGTGGAGATGAACCGCAGGGTTGGCCAGAAGATCAGGAGTGACTAACTCAGTGGCCTGGGCCCTTTCCCAGACCCTTTCTCCCTGGCCCCACACCCGGACCAGATCACTCCTTTCCCTTCTCATCCCTAGGCATCCTGAAACCCAGACTATCCTCAGCAATCTTCATCAGTTCCCAGCTTTCACTCTATGCCTCAACCATACTTCCCACAGTAGTATCCACAGCTTTTCAATAGCTCCTTACTTCTTCCAAAATCTCTTCTCCCTTCTCTTCTTCCATTATTATTGTTATTATTATTTAATTTTCCTGGCCTGGTCAGGGACTACCAGATCCCCATCAGTTAGAAAAGACCTGGACAAGCAGTAAGGAATAAATTATGTTGATTGTGTTTCTTAAAATAAGAAATGTGGGAAGTGGAGGCTATAGGAAAGAGGATGGAAGGCGCCCTGGAAAATGTAATCTCCTCCACCTCTTTAACCGCCGCCCCCCCCCCCCCCCCCCCGCCCAGCTTGGGGAAGTCCGGATCAGGATCCCTGGTCTCTGGAACTCCAGACACCTGCAGCCACTGGGAGGGAAATGAAATCTCTCTTGTTCTTTTATGGGAATATTTACATGTTTATAGGGTCCCCCCCTTCTTTTAAAAGAAGCTCTAGCTCACCACACCTTCTGTCACCCCAGGCAGCCCCAGCTCAGGTCTCCCCTGCCCACACTGGCCTTACGTCCTGTCAGAGGAAGCCGCACAAGTGGGCTGGGTCCTTACCGCTGGCTGAGAGGCCGCCGCCTGGGTTCAACGGCGATACCAGAGGGCCAGGATCGCCCGCGCTAGCTCCCTTGTTGCCCTCGTTGAGTAGGGACGAACTGGAGTCAGATTCCAGTGACTGGCACGAGGGTGGGTCGTGAGGGGGTCCCGTGCCGGCATCACCGCCGCCGCTGCCCGCCGGGTAGTCGTACTTGAAGCCAAGCGCAGGCGGCCCCGACGGCTCCAGCTGCAGCAGGGCTGCTCCAGGCGCCGTTCCGGGTTCGCGCCCGCGCTCTTCCCGCTTTAGGCTCCCGCCGCCGCCCTCAGCGCACTGCTCGCGGTAGTACCCCTTGCTATCCTCCACGCGAGCCAGCTCGCACGTACGGCCGAAAGGAGGGTTGAGAGACACCGGGCTGCCGAGATAGGGCTGCGGGTAGCCATTGCATGGCTCGGCAGACGGCCAGGGCAGCGAACACACGTTGTCGCGGCGTGGGTAGGACAGCGAAGGCAGCCCCGGGAGTTGAGCCCCTGACGCGCGGAAGTTGGGAAAGTAAAAGGTGTCTCCCGTGTGGATATTCACCAGCGGTCCCACAAACCCAGGATTCAGGAGATTATGCTCGCCCATTTCCGCGGGGCCCGACCGGCAGCTTCTACTTTATTGCTATCTGACATTAAACATAGTTAAACCTGCACCAGCCACCCATTGGCCGCCTTACTCACGTGGGCGCTACAGCAGGGGGAGGGGTGGGGACAACCGAACCCCCCCCCCACATTCCACGCACTAACTCCAACTTCTCCCTTCCCCAATCCTGGGGGCTGGAGGGGGGTGGGAGAGAGTGGCAGAAACAGATTTATTCGTTGGATTCTCTCTCTCTTTTTTTATCACATAAAATACCTTAACGCCCGACAGGGGCGAAACCCAAAAAAGCTGCACCAAAAATATCCACACATACACACCTCTGCACCCTGCAACCCCCCCACCATGTATTATCTTATCACCAACAGCTGGCCGAGCACAACCCGCCCCTCTTTAATTAGCTCCTTTATTAACTAAAACCGTTGTAATTTACAGTATCTCCCCAATAAATTACTATTAGATATTGTGTCATATAAAGTTTACTGGCTGTTTAAGGAGACGGATGAGCCCTTTGGCTCGGGGTTTATTTACAGTAGAGGCGAAGTGGGGGTGAGAACAGGTTTCCCTGCGTTTCTCAGCCCTGCGTGCTGTTGTGTTCTCTCCTCTCCGTTACCTTTTTCTTTCTAGGATATGAAGAGCTGTTTGGGGTTCTCTCACACAAGAAAGGTTTAGGGGTGATTGATAATGCCATCTTTTCTGTAACCCTAAGCCCAGCCTGGGGCAACCTTAGCCTTCACTCACCGGAAGAAGAAGAAAGCAAAGAGAGAAGAAAAGTGTTGAGCTCAGAATGAACCCATTTGCCTGCTCTGGAAAGTCTGGGGGAGTGACTTGAACTACTTTTTGGGTGTGACTTCTAGGGACTGAGAAGCTTCTAGAAGTCTCCTGGTCTTTGTGACAGGAGGCTGTCCGCACTCAGCAGAAACTGCATGGCTTGAAAGATTGCATGTTCCTACAGCAAAGGAGATCACCCTACAACCTGCAGGCTGGCTTCTGGGGCCATTCCGGAGCAGCTCAGAGGCCAGGTTGCCTTCTGAGGTGGGACAAGAGTGAGGGAAAATCGCAGAGAAGCGTCCTGTTGGGGATTCAAAACTCTATCTATGGAAGACTAAGAAGCTAGTGCTGGTTGATGATAATGAACATCCTAAAGTCCACATCGGGATTTCAACTGGGGCACCAAACAGCTCATCAAGAGGGAAAAAAAATCAAATCATTTTATTAGAGTTATAGCAGAGAAACTCCCATCTCTGATTATTTTGAGCTTCAGTTGTTCAAGGTTGAATAAATAGTTTGAAAATGTATACATGTTAAAAAGATCAGGACGATGTTTTTCAGAGAACTGGACACACACACACACACACACACACACA
>NC_022017.1:1317493-1362966 GCF_000317375.1 Microtus ochrogaster
GAGAGAGAGAGAGAGAGAGAGAGAGAGAGAGAGAGAGAGAGAGAGAGAGAATATGAAGGAATGTAGATGAAAGTGCAATGTGAAATATCTGGGAATTAGCCAAAGCTACAAAACGCAGACCGAATTGCAGATGAGTCTCATCTCCCTCTTTTCTCTCTCCCACTCCTCTCTTCTGTGCAGGACGCGGCAGAAAGAAAAGAAGATTCTTCGAATTCCACTGTTCCCGGAGCGATTTCATATCCCAAACCATAGCTGCACACTCCGACAGAAATGTGTCCCCGCGGGCGCCGCCCTGCCCCGCGCAGCTAGGAGCCCGCAGCTTGGCGCCCGCCCCTCGCCCCGCTTGGCCGGTTTTCCTGGCAGCCTGCTTGGCCCCACCCGTCCCCAGGAGCCCGCCCAACGCCTGGTCCTCAAGCTAGAAGCACCGAGGTCCAGGGGGTGGGATGCCAGTCTCTGCAGCCAACCTTCACTCGGCACCAGAAAGAGACCCGACTTGCAGTGGTCTTTTTCGTGTGTAATTGATTAAGGGGCCCTAAGGCCGCAAAGAGGAGTGTCTATCCCTCAGCCCTAGCTCTAGTGTCACGACATCCCCGAATTTTATTCATTTCTCCGTTTTCAAGATTTATTGCGCATGAACATCTAGTTTAAAAAATTATCTGAGGGTCATTTTGGTCATAAAGATAAAGGGGATGTGATCTCAATATTACGGATTTCAATTAGAACACCACGTTAGTGGCAGCGTGGTCTCCGCCCCGCTCTCTCCAGGCCTCGGCTCTCTGCCGCTATTGTTGGAGTGAGGGATGCGGAGCTGGCTTTGCCACTAGCCTTTGTTGGGTGGAGTCTTCTCCCTATTCTAGTTTCCCTTCGAACAATGCTCATCTCCATGAAAAGGGACCTCAAAAGGAAGGTCTTAGCTTCTCCCATCTTTCCACAGATTAAAAAAAAAAAAGAAAGAAAAAAAGAAAAAGAAAAAAACTCAGGCCAGGAGCTTTTCTCGCTGTCCTCCTGGGTCACACTGCAGAGCACTTCGGCGCTGGCCACAGGGCGGCAGATGCAACGCCAGTGAAAATAAGAACGTGATGAGAGGGGTTCCTTCTTCAGAGAGGCATTTCTCCCAGCATGATTCGACCCTGACAAAACCATTTCCTCCATGTTTCAGACTTGGCACAGCCCCATGCACAAAACCCTCTTTCTTCCGACAACAACGCATGCTAATTTATATCAAATTGACGACCGTCCTCAGCAAAATCCCTGTTCCCAGAATTCTACTCTCCAAGACTCCGTAAATTTAGGGGTTTTCCGGGCCCGCTGAGGACCCTGGCGATCTAAGCGTCCAGTTTCACTAAGCATCACGATAGCTCTCGGTACGTCTCCAGGTGACCTAGCAGCTTAGCCGCCCAGGACAAAAACACTACCTGGATCCCCAGGCCCGGCGGGAGGCTAGGGTGAAGAGCTTCAACTCTAAATCCAGCTCATCAAGAGCTGTTCCCCAAGAGCCCACTGATGCCAAGTGAGTGGGTTATGGCATTCCAAGGCTTTCTGTAGCTGGTAGTTGCATTTAGTCTGGTTTAATCCGCCCTCACTGCGCTGCCCACGCACAAAATCATCACCATAAGTCAGCAGCAGAACTCTGATGCTTCCGAACTCTTCCTTACACAAATCATAGGGCTCAGAGGGGTGACATGTCTGCTAGGCCACTAGCTTCCATCAAAGCTGGCCAGACTCAACCCCGCTCTGTTCATTAATTCAGGGGTTAACTAAAACTGAAGGGAAAGATATTGCCCAAGGTTTCCCCTGAAGACCCAAGAAAGGCAGCAGGCTGTCCCTCTACCTCCTCACACCTTCTCTGGGCCTCCCTCCCCTTGCATACTCGCCTCTACTACGGTGGGGGTAGGCAGAAGTTAACCATGAAATTCCCTCAGCCTCTAGTGGCCCAGGCAAAGTGATTGTGATGAAGCTGCAGTTGGGCTCTTCTGTTAATCCTAAACTGAGAATTATTTGGTTCAATTTTGCGCTTTCTTTTTGGTCAGCCCCAGAAACCGGTTCAAGGTCACTGCCTAGTTTGGAGAAAGGGGCTGACAGCATATGCAAATGAGGCAGGGCCCTGCCCCTGTCGGGATTTAAGTACAAGCTCGACTAAAGGAGAAGAAAAATGATGGCTCGGAGGGGCTCTCTTCACTCCCTGCCCAGCTATCTCATCCCTTTGGGACTATTCAGGCTTGGGATGGACCATTTTCACATTCAGATAAGACTAGGGGATAGGGTAAAGGGAGGGCTCTCCCTCGCTCTTAATTGGACTCTTCACTGGTTCCTCTAGGGGACGGAGTCCATCTGGCCTCCATCATTCCTGCAAGTACCCTAAACCAAAGCATCAAATTGGGAGATCGCCTGCTCGGGTGCTGTTTTGCTTTCTAGGGATCTGCGGCTTGGACTAACCCTGGAAGCTGGAGCAGGGCAGGCATTCAAGCTCAGGCTCCTCTCTGTTCCCTCCCATCCAAACTTCCCAGCTCACTTTTCGCTTTTCACTCAGAAAACCGGGAGGTTGAGAGTCCTGGTAGTGGACACTTGGAGGACTCCCCATCATGAGCCCCTCTATGAGAGACAGCTCTCCTGTTTTGCTCCAAGCCTTTCCTGTAGTACTAACAGTCAAATAGACTCTGACATTTTCCCCCTCCGCCAGCAGAGGATCTCCTCGCCTAGTGAATTACTGAGTGTCAGAAAAGGTGTGGGGACCAAGTTAAAAAAAATCAAAAGCAAAAAACACGCCTATAAATGCCACACCCACTGCTGTTGTAGCCAAGGGAGAGTCCCCGGCCTGGTCTCATGCACCTCAAAGCTGGGCTAGGGAGGCCGCGAGAGAACTGCTCCTTATTCCCTCATTCCTCAGCCTGGCTCTTTGTCCGTGATAGTGCCCATTGGTTAGGCCCAGCCCTGGAGAGGACAGATATGCTTAGGATCTGCCAGATGCAGCCTCTCAGCTGTTTCCAAAAACTCAGCCTCTATGCTCCTAGAGAGTGTCAGTTTCAGGTTGGTGCAGTAAGCTCAGGAGATTGTTGGGGTGAGAGAATGTTGTTACCACCCCCAAATACACATACTGGCTGGGCTGGGAACGCAGAGGTCCACTTACCTTTGGAGACAGAGGAGACTCAGAAGGGCGAGGGGTAGGGGTTTTCAGCCTCTAGAAACCTTCTGGAACCCCCCACCCACCCACCCACCGCGGCCCACGGGGCTCCGCCAAGGTATCTGAGGGGCGGGGCGCCAGAGGCGGAGGGAGCAGTCAGCGGCAGGCGACCAGGAGCTGAGTTACCAGAGCCTCTCAGGAGAGGCCGCCTTTTATGGGCGTTATTAGCGCCCCTGTCTAGACTGGAGACGACACCTCCTCCGTGTGTAAACAGAGACGGAGGGCTCCGGCTGGAAAAGGGTTGGCACGTCTAGGGGACAAGCGGCCCTCCCTTTTTCTGGCCACCGGAAGATCAAGGCCTTTTCCACCACCCCCTCCCCCCGTGATTCTGTGATGTCAAGGTCAGAAAGACCTAGTCACGGTCAAGGCTAAAAGAGGAAGAGTCTGGTTGGTTGTGAAAAAGCTCTGGTCCCCTCCTCCTCGTCCTCCCAGAAGCCCCTCGTTCCCCAGGGCCCCTCAACTCTCCACCACAGCACATCTGGTAGATATACATTTGCTCTTGGAATTTTCTTGAAGGTGGGCTGTGTACCATGCCAGGACTCAGGCAGGTTCTGGGTGTGAGAATTCTCATTTGAACACAATGGGGGCTGCTACAGGAGCCCTGGACTCCAACAAGAGGGCCTTCTACAGAGATGACAGTGCCAGGCATCTACAAGGGCTGTTACCCACTGCTTCGTCCCAGTTGCTGACTTAGACGCTTGTGGATTAAACTCAGGAGAAGATGGTCTTCCTAGCAGTCATGGACATATCTGCATGGCCTTTTCAGGTGGGTTCCTGACTCTGAGACTTTTGCCAGGAAGACCCATCCTTCTAGCACTAGATGTGAATCTTGTCAGCAGGGAAGAGCTTTCTCCCCTAAAACCAAAAGACTCATTCCATGTCCGATCTGACATTTTGGCAAAGTGACCTTTAAAGGAGAGTACTATGAAACCACAGTGGTCCTAGCACTCCAGCCTTGGGACTTGGGACTTGGAAAAGCTGGGGATTCCGTGGAATTATGAGAACTGGACCTCTGTTACCAAGGTGGAGGCCTCTGTGTTCACAGCCCTTTGCTGCCACACCGAGGTGCCCTTAGGTTTGGTTTGCTCACAAAAAACCTTACTCCAAACAAATCTTAGGAGACTGTTCTTGAAGAGGAAGATTTTCTTTGATGAGTGTAAATAAAGACAAAATTCCTCTCCAGCTTGAGATGGGTGTGCTGACCACACTCACACCGTGCAAGCAGGAGGAGGTTTCCCCTGCTCAAACACCGGTGCACATGTGCATCCCCAGTTACCATGATATGACACTATTATCTCAGGAGAGAAAGGAGCCAGCTCAACCAGGGAAAGAATACATTTCCCATCTTTGCCTCCCGGAACACAAGATCGCACAGCTTTATACAGTATTTACTTAATCTGATTAGAGGTGCAGCTCCAAAACCGACCCAGGTATAATAACCCTCAAAACTCAAGCTGATATATTCGATTGAGTGCTTGAAAATACAAAGAACCCTGAACACACTGGGCACAGGGAATGCCTGCAAACCTTGCTTGCCTTCCCAGTGCGCAGGAGCCCACACAAAGCTTCTCCTCTTCATCACCTGCTGGGAGCTTAGGAGGGTTCCTTAATCATAGGAACATCTTGTTTTCCTGAATGAAAGGGTCATCTGGTTATGTTACCTAGGTGGACCCTGAACTCCAAGGCTCAATCAATCCTCCTACCTCAACCCCAGGGTAGGACTTCAGGTGTGCCACATCACCAAGACTTGACCCTTCGATTAAGTGTAAGTTTGTGTGCAGAAGTGGAAGGCTATCTTGGAGAACTCTAAAATTATCTTTCATTATGTCTACAAAATGTTAAAAAGTATCAGGATGTCTAAGAGAGCTGCAGGCCCATAAAGAAGAGCCCTAAGTTTCTTCTCCAGTGGCTTCCTTTGTCTAAATAACTCTTTTTGTCTAGGGGCTTTTGAAGAGAGATTCAGATTGTTGGTGGGGAGAGAAAGGGAAATAAAATTAACAGTGACTCTTTCTTGTCCCTGGGAGATTCACTTATTCCCTTTCAAATCTCCACTGCTGAGTGTGTGGTTCTCTATAGCCAGCCCAGAGTTGTGTGTAGATAGGGCTGGCAGTCACTTCAGTAGCATAGACTCCATAAAGGGTGAATTCTTCAGGTTCTTTGTCTCTCAGACTCCAGTGTGTGTGTGTGTGTGTGTGTGTGTGTGTATGAGCACGTGTGTTCCCCCCCCAAAAAAAACCATTTATTTACATTAAAATTTAAAAGCTTCAGTTTTACCAGGCAAAGGGACCCAGGAGGACTCTAATTTCGAACTTGATGCCTCCAGTCTTTCTGTGTCTCAGGAGATAAAAAATATTATATATAAATAAAAATTGTTGCAATAAAGATTTAATCTGAGATAACATTGTTTTAGGCTATATTGCTTTTTAAAAGTCTCTTAACCTGACAACTTAACGATCTCATTAACTCCACCAGATAGGAAGATAGGCACAGACACGACAAGGAAACAAATTAGTGGCAGCCTTTACACAGGCTCCAGACCTCCTGGAAGACGGGGTTCTGAGGAATTCTAGAGAATAAAAGTGGAGCTGACCAGACAAAATGAAGGCTCAAGGGTCCTGGCATTCAGACTTCTCAGTTTAGGTCCATGGAACAAAGAAAAGTGAACGGCCTGAGAGTTGAACCATCTCACGGTCTGCCAGGTCTCCAGTCATTCCTCCGCCTTCCAAACACTCTAGAAACAGACCCCCCATTAGTAGAGAGCAAATCCAGGGCTTCAAGCAAGCCAGATTAGAGCTCTACCACCAAGCTAACTACAAATCATTCACCAAGGAACTTTCCCAGTTACCCACTTTCAGATCATATCTTCCCTCTAATATAAAGTTGGGTATTAAGATGTGACGTTCTCATATCTAAACAGAATAGGAAAAATAAGTGGCTCCAAAACTTCCCTGGAGAGAAATCCAGGCTGGGGATCTACTGTTGCAGACATGTCTATGTTCTTCTCCGGCCCTGCCTGCCTGAGCTGGGCCATTGTAGTCTGCCCTGAAGAGTCAGGAAACAAGGGTTTCAGAAGGAACCTGAGCAATAAAATCAAGGCCAACAACAAAAGGATATTTTATTTTAAAAACAAGTTTTGGGGGTTTTTCTTCTTTGCATTCAATACATTGCTAGACATCACAATACTATATACAGATACACAACATTAAAAAAAGAGCCTATTCCGTATGGGCATTTCAAAAGAACACTGTTTTGTAATGAGCCAGTTGGAAGGGAGGAGGTGGGGGCCCCACAGCACCAAGTTGGCTTTTGAGTGATTAGGGAGAAATTAGGCAGCACCTACATTTAGCTGCTTTATCCAGAGCCAGTGATTTCAACCTCCTCGGTCAACTCCTCAAGCTACCCTTGGGAAATCAGTGAAAATGAAAGTATGTGGTCTCTCTGATATAGATATCTCCTGCTGCTTACATGCAGACAGGGCTGAAGATCTTCTAAGGGACCCATCCTCCATCTCTTTTCAAGTTTATATAAGTTCTGATTCTAAGCCTAGCCTAGTTCCCAACTTTACCATGAGAGAGAAAGAGCGACAGCAGCCGCACTTAGTGTTGTGGCGGGAGGTTTTTGTCCTCCTTAGGTTTCCAAACGGCTGGGAGTGCAAAGCAGAGGAGGCAGTGGGGTCAAAGGCACCTCCTGGGGAATCATTTCTGGGGCAGGATATGGCTAGGGACTGCACCAAGTCCAGCTTTTGTTGAGACCGATGGAAACAATAAAGAAAACCTACAAGCTCCCAGCTTTGTTTCAATTCCAGTCACGCTGCTAGGCCCTAAGATTATCATCAATATTAAGATGACTTTTAAAAGATGCACAGAAAAAAAAAATCCTAAGTGGGAAACTTTGCCTATAGAGTGCGGGAGCGATAGTAAAATGGAGGAACAGGAAAGAAAGCAGGAGTTCCCCAGATCCCAAGCCCATGCGCCTGGAAGGAGGTTCTTCCACAAGCCGAGACTCAGGAAAAGGCAAGAACTGAGTCTTTTGGAATCCCCCAGCCCTGCTTTGGTAGGAATGACTGGGATCTCCTGGCCACTCAGCTTTCTAGTGGGACAAACCATGAAGGCCAGGGGTGTAGAGGCAGAAGTTCTTCCTCCTGCAACCCATCCAACCCATCCGAACCCACCTCTAAAGCCGCAGATGCTGAAGGGGTACCTTTTGGAGGGGGTTGAGGTAAGGGGTGGGATGGGAAGTAGGGTAAGGCAGAGCGGGGCGCACTATCTTTCTTTTTCGGTAAGATTAAATAGTGGTCTGCACCGGTGCAGTGTCCTTCGGGTGGATTCTTTAATGGTACAAAGAGGCGACATAAATAGACGGGACGGGCTGGTGGACGGTCAGGTGGAGTGGAGATGAGGCGCCTTAGATTTGCTGACCACCTTCTTCTCCTTCACCCGCCGGTTCTGGAACCAGATGGTGACCTGGCGCTCTGAGAGGTTCGTGGTGGCTGAGATGCGCCGGCGCTTCTCTTTGGTGATGAACTTGCTGGCTGCGTACTCCTTTTCTAGCTCCTTCAGCTGCACCTTGGTGTAGGGCACGCGTTTCTTACGCCCGCGTCGGTAGCTGCTCACTTCAGGCTGTAGGGGAACCACATCTAGGCGAGTGGGAAGAGAGAAGGCAGGCAAGTGAGGTGGGTGGCCAGGGATCACCGGGATACAACTGGGCCGCCAGCTTGTACTGCTTGGTGAGGCGCCCTAATCCTAAGTACCTCCGTTGTTAGTAAGGCCACGAAGAAAATGAAGCCACTGGGTACCAGCCTCATTTTAGATACAAACTTTAAGGGAAGGGGGTTTAAAAACTCAGTAATCCGGGTAATATTTTAAGGCACTTAAAAAGAAAAAAAAATCAAAACAAATGCAAAAAATGTCACTAAAAATAAGCAGAAGATCTGTATTATTGATTTTTCCTATTGCCTCAGTCTCCACTATGGCTCTGCACACACCCTTTATTGGAAACCCTGGACCCTTCCTTAGATGGTAGCTCCAAGTCCTCTTTCTTCCTGGTCATGCTTCCTGGGAGTTTTAGTGTTCAGAAAATTCCTTCATCCAGTTAGCACAACAAGGCCCCTACACCCTATATTCTCCTCTTTGTGTGTTTGAGGAAAGCATGGCAGGCAGGGTATCAGCTACAGGGGCACAGACCATTAAGTGGGCCCTTAGGCCTGAGGGGTTAAAACCAAGAACTAGTCTAGCCTTGCACTATGGACCTGACTCACCAGTGTCCGAGAAGAAACTGTCAGATGATGCCAGGCTGCTTGGGGATCAGTCATTTGGAAATGCGGGCCGGTGCTGTGAACCATCTAATACCACCCAAGGGAGGGAGGTCCTGTCTCATGCAGGGAACCTCCCAAAAGAGGCAGTCAATACCCAAATCTCACCAAAAAGAACAAATTCGGTTTCAACTTTCTTTTTTCTGTTCTTCCAAGACTGAAAGAAATCTACACCCTGGTACCCTAGGCTTGTTTAGTTTCTTCAGGCTTGGAGCATCCACAGGAATTCAAAATAGTGTGTCAGGCTCTTAGCAGTGAGAGGAAGATTCTGTGAATAGTTCACCCTGACTTCAGGTGGACACTAATGACTGAGTATCTGGGTTTCCCCTTCATTCCTGTGGATCTTTGGAATTGTTAGACATGGCTCCAGCCTGAAGGCAGAGAGCTGAAGCATCCCACCTGCCCCCAAGCAGCTTCCCTACACTGCCTGCCATTCCTAGAGACCTCTCTCTCTCTCTCTCTCTCTCTCTCTCTCTCTCTCTCTCCCTCTCTCTCTCTCTCTCTGAGATTCATGGCCCACTATACAGAGAGGGGAAGTGGGGGGGGTTATAACTGAATGAAGAGAGAAATAAAGAGTCCAGGAAGAAAACGGGACAGGGGTTCCAATGATCTGCTCAGGATATTTTCATGGTGACAATTTCTCATAAAAATTACCTATTCAACTTATCAAATATTTCTCTGCCACTGTGCAAGCCATTTTTTAATATGAAAAAGAGCAACTTCAGTTTAGCAGGTATCATCTGTTAAAAGGGATTTAAAATTTAAAGGACGCATCTTCAGTTTGTTTTACTCTTATAGATGAAACCATGGTTAGAAAAACTGATGATTCTGGGACACGAATCAAAGTGAGGAGGATGAGTAGTGATGTCATGAGGATTTCTCCCCTAAGAACAGTTCTTAGTTGTATTTTATTAAACACATTTTGCAAGATCACAAACCAGAGGCTAAGAGTAGGGAAAAATGACTTAAATGACAGAACTAGAATCTAGGCTCTTCTGACTCTTCACATAAAGCCACAGTAAGAGTTCACATAGAAATGGAAACATGGCATATCCCGTTTGTTAAAGGGAAAAGTAAAATAAAGGTGGGTTTTTGTTCTTAAAAGAACCAGTTCATTGTTCCTGATTTTTTAAACTTCACTTTCTGTAGCTCCCTAAACATCAACTCTCAGTTTCTAATGAAATTTAATCAATACAACCCTAAAAACTCTGATTAAAAGGTAGACAACTGCTCTAAAATTTTATTATTATTATTATCATCACCATCATCAACATCATCATTATTTTCTGTATTGGATGTGAAGGATTGACTTCACCAAGTTTTTCTTGAGTCAAACAGAACAGCAGGTTAGCTTTGCCCCCTGGGGAAAACAGCTCCTGCCTTTCCTTCTCCAAGGAGCATCTCTCATTGTCTGCTGTTTTGGCTAGAGAGGAAGCGGGCTCTACAGATGTGAGAGCATCTGGTAGCTTAGACTTGGAGTTGTGTCTACATTGTGTAGAATGAGAACTTGGCTATTAGTGTTCCAATGTCCCCTGCCCTAGTGTTCTTCCAGATCACCTTCACCAACCAATTTGTACCTCGGAATCTAATCAGCGTCTATGAGAGCAAACAAGAAGGAAAACAATGTTATGTCATTGCTTTGTTTCGGGGCTGAGGGACTCCTATGTAGGGAGCCCAAAAGCCCGCCCCTCAGTAGGTTTTGAAATTTGAAGACTATGCTGCTCAGCTAGTGGTTCTTTTCAATCCAAATTCAAAGATTTTATCAGTACAGATTTTTAGTGTGGGCTTCAAAAACCCACTGTTTCTTTTCTTTTTTATCTATCTATCTATCTATCTCAGAACTGCCTCTCTTCTTTTTCTTTCTTCTTCTAGTTCTCTCCTGGAATTTCTGCCTTTTTCATGAAAAAAGAAAAGTGTCTACACTCACCACAGTGTGTGTGTGTGTGTGTGCGCGCACGCGCAGGGGCGCGCACATGCACACAGCAGAAGAGTAAAGCAGGGGTCTGTATAATTGGGAAAAAGAAGCCACAACTCCTGACAGTTCTAATTATCCAGATCTTTTTGAACAGTTGCCTCCATCTCCCACACCAGCCTAGTCTACCATAGGTGAGGTTTCTCAGAGCCAGAGGCAGTGATGAGAGACAGTGGTGTTTATGGCTAGATGTTGCGGAATGAACCACAATTACATAGACAGAGTTATCTGAAGATCTCACTACTTCTAAAAGACTTGTGTGGGTAGAAAGATGGAGGGTGTCTGAAGATAATTTCCTTTTCATCTGCCTCTCTCCTGTACCTCTCCAAGCCCTGAGATACACCAGCCAGAATCTATTTCTACAGGGGAGTGTGGGCTCAGAGCAGCAGAGACACACTAAGTTTTATATCCATTTTTCTGTTGTAATTTGCAAGTGTATTAAATCTCAATTGGGCTGTATGTTTTTATTTCAAAGATATCTTTCTTTAGGAGGCTGTGATACAAAATGTTTATTTTTAGCAGAGCCTTTTTTGTGTGTTGTTCTTGTTTCTGGGAATCTTTAAGATGTTTATTTGCTCAAAGATAATTCTGAGTTTCCCTCCAATGCTAACCCACTACACAACCCACAAAAGCCACAGCAGCTCCCTCTGCTACCTCTTCACTGGGAAGATGCTGCCTTTTGCTCTCTCTACAGTAAGCAGAGTAGGTACCAGCTTCTCGGGCAGCAGCTGAACTCTCCTCCAAGAAGCCTTCAGTTTCATGAGCTAGAGTGATGAAGGGAAGCCTATTTTCTACACTTGTATTATAGAATGTCTACATATGAAGATCTTATATAAATGTATCAGTCTGTGGTTCACAGTAATTAATAAAATTGTGTTGTATAAAAATCTTCTAGCTAATGCAGAAAAGATAGTGTGTGAGACCATTGTACCACAACCATCACCATCAATTCTAGCAGTCAGAAATGGGATGCCTTTGGTTGGTCTAGCTCTGGTATTGACTTGTGTTTTATTAAGTGACCTCATACTATTTATCAGAATGTTTTTGCTATATACTGTAGCATCATTCAGTTATTCTTCTCCATACACTTCTCCACCCAATCCCGGATGTAGAGGAATTTCACAGCCACCAAAGAGCTCTTTGGGCTGATCCAGCGAAAAATCCCTAGGCCTAGCATGTAAGGCTATGGGCTCCTTTGGCTCCTTCTGGGCACAGTGGGGAGATAGCTTTCGCTTCCCTAGACTCCTATCTCTGGAGTGTCAGAAGAGAGGACTCGCTCCTGAGCTTTATAGAGAGGGCACATCCAAAGGCTGGCTCTTTAGACCCCCTTCCCCCTCCAAACCCTTATTTCTCAGATCAGAGTGGAGCCCAAGGCTCCTGATGCTGTTTTGAGAGATCGGGCTGGTCTTTCTCCTCTGGGGAATGGAGGGAGTTACGGAATCTCTTTCATTTCAGAGACAACCTTAGTCAGAGAAACAGTACATAAGAGATTTCTTCTTGCATACACAGCCAGACAAGAGCCAGGCATCCCCAGCCAGAGGCCTGGACCCCAAGGGACCACAGCCCAGGCCTCTCCCACCTCTCATCTTAAGTCCAAAGGGAATCTAAGAATCTCTGTCCGGAATGTCAGTAACTAGCTCTTCATTTGGAGGACTTGGCAGTGCATTCACAGGATTTAAACTGTCTACAAGAGCCTCAAAGAAAAAATTGCATCTCAGGAGAGGATGCAACTCTTACACTCCCTGCTGCTCTTAAAGAACACCCATGATCAAGTTTAACAAGAAAGAAAGACATTGTACATTTCTATAAGCTCTGGTGAATTAGAATCCCATTTTAACGCTATAGTATCTGACGCCTGACATACCCTGAAAAATCGGCAACGTAAAGGTTCTTAGTCTCCTCAAACCCCCAATTAGTCATCGGGTTGAGGGTTTTGTTTTAAATTTCAAGGCAAGAGAGGCCCAACCCCAACCCATTCCTGGCTGCAAGCAGGTTTAGGGGCCAGGATCCCTGCGTGACGCTGGAGCGGGCAGTGGGGGAGGAGGTGACTAGCTCCCGACGGGAGCCTAGCCGGCGCTCGGGCGCCTCTGATTGCTTCACTCTCGACCCGGCAGCTCCGGGGAACGTGTCGGAGCAGATTTCTTCCCCAGCGCATTCCTCAGCACAGCTCGCCTGGCCGGCTCCTTCGACAGCCCAGCCGAGCCGGCGCGCCGGGGCCAGACGGCGGGGGTGGCTGGGGCGCGGAGCCGCGGGGCAAGCAGGGCGGGGAGGGGTCCCTGGCGGCGGCAGCGCCGCTCAGGTCCCTTCCTTACCTGGGAAGGGAGACTTCCAGAGGTGGGCGGACTGTGACTGCTCTTTGGAGCAGTACACCTGACTGTCCCAGCCATTGGAAAGAGCCCAGTGCTGGTAGCCTTCGACAGGGATGAGCGCGTCGTGACGCGGCTCCGGGTGCCCGCTGATCCCGGGCACCACCGACACGTCCAGGTAGCCGGGCATTGCCTGGTAGGAGCTGGCAAAGCTGGGGTAGAAGGCGAACTCCTTGGCCCTGGAGGACAGGTCGTCACCAGGCAGGGAGCCCGACGGCTCCGGGTATTTGTCACCCGGGTGGTAGGCGCAAGGCTTCTGCTGCAGGTTCACGTTGTGCGACAGGCGGCAGCCGTAGTAGCTGCCGCCGAATGGGTAACCATAACCCAGGGTGGCGCTGGACGAGGTAGGGGGCGCCGGCGGTGGGGCGCATTGGCGCGCCGCCTCCGGGGCTGGAATGTCCGTGTAGACGGCGCCTTGAGGGGCGCCCAGAGGAGCCGGCGGGCGGCCCAACACGGGGTGCGGGAGCAGGTCGCGGCAGTGGCTGGCTGGACAGCTGCCGCCCAGCCCGTCCATGCTCTGGGCTTTGCCGGGGCTCGCTCCGCTGCAGCCACCCCCCGCGCCGCCCGCGCCGCCGCCTCCCCCGCCGCCGCCGCTGCCGCTCTCCGGCGCGCTGTCCTCATAGACGTACATAAGGCTCTCCGGCCAGCGCGGGTGCAGGAGTAGCGAAGTCGTCATGACATGATCTGTTCCAGCTTTTTAAAAACTCCACTTGCCAGAGGCAGCGAGCTAAGGAGACACCTCGCTCCTTTTTTCCCTCCCTCATCCCTCCTCCCTTCCTTCTTCACCCCTCCCCTCTTCCTCCCGGTGCTTTCCCCTCCCTCATCGCATTCCCAATACGCATGCGGAGACACTTCATTAAGAAATCCGCCTGCTCCCGCCCTCCTCCTCTCCCTACGCCCCTGGTTCTCACGTGACCATAGCCACAGCACGTGACCCTAGGCCTGGGTCTCTTGGGGTTCCCACTCCGGGAGGTGGGGCGGGGCGGAAAGTAATGAGGACTTTTTTGATTGGCTCTCTGGAGAGAAAAAAGGAGAGGGTAAGAAGATTTAAAGGGACGGGACAACGCCCCCTAAGTAAGCCTTGTTAATGGAGGGGGGGGGGGCGGGCGGAGAGTCTGAATTTGGCCGACGCAAAGGGACCTAGGTGGTGCGCTGGAGAGACCGACCGGGATTCTCAAGCAGATGGCTTTGGCTACCGAAGTCTCTAAATTGGGGCTTGGAGCTGAGAATGGGGTTAAACCTGGAGTTTTAAAAATAACAATAAGCTAGAAACCAGGAAGGCTCCTGCGGTGGCAGGGTGCCCTTCAGCTCCCGGTGGACAAGACCGGTTCAGGCAGCCTTTGACGCTGACAGCAGAGTTTCAACGTCCGACCTTAGCCGCTTTCCCCAAGCTCCAGTTTGTCTGGGAAAAGGTTCCCTTTGGTACCAGACATGGTTGGGAGATGTGGTTTCCCCAAAAGCAGACTGTATCCCGGAATCGGGAGAGTAAAGCTAGGGGACACTCTCAGCAAGTGGTAGAGGAAGATAAAAAGGGGGAAAGGGAGGGGGCAGCAGGACAGATTGCTATTTCAGCACGCAAAAGAAATACTGACGTAAGAGTCTCCCACCCCAATGAAACAGTGAAGTGGATTCTGGCTGAGCAGAGGGAAAGCCCTGGGTAATTTCCAGAACCGGGTCTCTCTGGGTGAACAAAAGGAAATGTAGAAAGTGGGGAAGAACCTGCTGCCCTTTAGACCTCTGGCAGGTGCAGCTCTCGAGCACCCCAAACACCCAAGCATAAGGCTTCTCCACCCTTAGCGGCTTGGGCTGATGTGATGAACGCTGAGCCAGGCAGAGTTCAAGTCCAAGCAGCCTAATTCTCTCTCATTCCCACAAACTGCTTTCCCGATCTCTCCTCTCTTGTTCAGGGCAGAGTACTTAGATCTGAAACTGTCTTCTATTTGAAATAATTTGTACTGAAGGACAAATAATCACCAAGTTACTTATTTTTCTAACAGCCTTCCCCTTGCTTTCGACCCCCCACTGGTTAGGGAGTCACCCCTTCACAGACGGGCATCTCCAATGAATTGTGCCAAGTTCCCTTTCACACATACCCCTCCCCGAGGGGAAGAGGTAATAAAGAGCGGGAGAGCAGGAAAAAAATAATAATAAAAAGAGGGAGAGAGGGGCTGCTGGATCTTCCCTCATTCCTGCCTTTGCAGCAAGTTTTAAAGCCTGGATGCTGAGTGTGATGTTTACACAGGCTGCCAACAGTGAGCTCCTCCGAGGACAACCCACTAGACCCCTCAATTGGAGGCAAATGTTGGGGTCTGCCCCAAGATCCCTGGAGGAAGAAGATGGTCTCTGACGGTTGAGAGCTTTGGTGAATCAGGACAAGAAATGGACTTTTTACCGGTACGATTCTCATCCAGAAGTGTCTCCTCAGAGTTCTGAAGGCAAGCTGCATGCTGGCTAGCAGCAAAAAGAGAAATACAAAAGAAAGAGACTTGAAACCCAGGCAGGCCGGGCTTATCAGTGTAAAGGAAAATGAAGGCTGATCGATGAGAGCTAAGTCGCGGGTCTTTTAGGAGTCCACTGGGCTGGGAAACTGGCTACCCTGCTGCTGGAGTCCAAGGTCAAGGTAAAAAACCAGAACAAACAAGGCCTGGCCAAGTCTAGAATGGGTCTGGCCCCTTGTCTAAGGCTGGCTGAGAGGGGTGGGTGGCTAACAGGGTTAGGAAGTTTTTGTTTTTAAGTAGTGGGTAGTAGAGGTTGTTCCTTCTCTGATGAAGCGCAGCACCCCCATTGAGAACCGGGGAAGTGGGCCAAGCTGTGGGTGAGCAAAATGAAACAAAGGGCCTGGAGAAATCTTTCCATTCCTGGGGATCACTTTCTGGTGCAGGCGCAATACCAGGCCATTCTGATTACTAAAGGCTCTTCGCCCAGCCTTTGGGAGTAGAGGTCACCAGAGAAGGAAGAATCTAGGTGCAGGGAGGTCCCACAATAAATAAAATTAATGGTATGTTCTTTTCCAAGTTGATATAAGGGCATTAACTATCCCTATTGCAATGAGATATAGATTTAATTAACCCAGCAACTTTACAATTCCATTTATTAGGGGGGCACTATTCTGCCAAAATTTAGCGGAAGAAGATAGAGGAGAAAACAACGTCGGGTTCTTGGAGAGTACCAATTGAAGATGTAGTCCCCCAAAGTCACAAAGGGGAGTGGGAGACGTGTGTGTCCCCCCCCCCCCCCGCAGTCTAAGAACATCGAAAGAGGCTGGGAACACTTCACTCTCTTTAGAGAAGATCTTTAGAAGATGTTGGATCCCCAAAATCTTCGGTGCCTGTTCTCTGGGGCCCACAGGGATCACAGAAGGGAGTGGCACAGACAAGAGCCCGTGTGGTGTGTTCGTGGTGGAAAGTAAAGCCTTGCTGACTTCAAGCGTGGGGTCTGCTTTTCCCAACTCCCCTGGGGGGGAAAAGTGTATCTCGCTGTGATACACGTAAAATAAAATTAAACACTCCAGGAAAATACCGCATCACTGGAAAAGTAATTACATCGGTACTAGATCGGTGACCTAGAAAGCAGGGCTCTGTAACCTCAGGTTGAAAAGCTCACTCCCCACCATTTCGCTGCACTTCAGGAATAGTGTGGTGGGGAATGGGCCAGGATGAAGCTTAGAAGAAAAATGAGAAGGGATGGGGGCTTCTGGGTCTCCTCGAAGCTGCTAATGTGGGAGAAAAGATGGAATCATTTAAGAGTATTGAAGGAAAATGGAAAAGGGCCCTCTGCCTCCCTGGGAATCCCAACTTACTCTGGTCATTTTTCAGAGCAACAGCTGTGTGAACCATTCTCCCCTTAGTGTCCTCCAGTGAACCAAGTTTTCAGCTAAATTCGCCAATCTTATAAAGGATATACTTAATGTGCTTTTTCATTGTGTGTGTGTGTGTGTGCGCGCGTGCGCGTGTACAAGCAACACTCGCCTGTGGGTTCAGGGATGTAAGCAGATTTGTCTGTGCACTGTTTGCATGCATCTCTGTGGACACAGGCTGAATGTGTTCATGAAGACACAAGCTCTTTGTGGAAACCCTCTATCTACAAATAAAGATCTGATGTGTCTGCTTATTTGTTTGTATGCACACTCAGTCCATGAGCTTGTCCCATTCTACTTACAAAAGCTTCACTAAGGAAAACAGTAGGAAGGCAGAGAGCCAGGTAGTCCCTGTCTTTTGGGGGTAGGGCGGTGAGGGAGCCAAAAGACAAAATTAGAGCAACCTCACAGCCTCTGTAGGGAGAAGTATTACCACCCTACCACCCTACAGTTCCACGGGAGAGGCTGAGTGTAACTTGAATTCTAGGTTAGGGATGTGGATGGGAGAAATGGAGTCAATATATCTGCTGTTTGTATTCAGTGTCGAGATTTCTTCCTCTGGAAATTAGGCATAGGATGATTTTCTAATTTGCCCCCCCCTTTTTAGTTCCTCCATACTGGTAAGGAAGGGGAGTGCTTGAAACTCTGGAGTTCCTGCCCCCCACCTCTTTTATGGGAAAAATTCCAGTTTTAAAAAAAGAGGGGGTTGGTTGAAGCTGTGGGAGAACAAAGAGCCTCACCACCATGGGGTTTGGATTCTGGCCCAGATTTGGGACATTATAAGACTCACATAGTGTGTGTGTGTGTGTGTGTGTGTGTGTGTGTGTGTGTGTGTAGGGCGTTTTTCCTGTCCAGGGTCCTGGCTGCAGGATAGAAGAGATTTGATTTGTGGAGGATAGAAAACACAGGGTCTGACTATCTAGGCAAGAAAGGGATGTTTGAGATTAAAGAAAGAAGGCCCATGAGGGGCATCTATGAGTGTTTGCCAGGGGAGAGCCCACATTGGGAAGAGATTCCTGGTAGACTACAAAGAGCAATACTGATGCGCAAAGAAAGAAAAGTGGCTAAACTTGGTGCTCCTGTGCCCTCCTTGTTTCTTTTCTTTCTCCTTCTGGAAGGTCAGGGTAGCTAGATCCTAGGTCCAGAATCCCTCTGGAACCTACTCTCTCTTCTCTCTTCACCCTCAGAGCCTGGCCTCAGAGAAGGACCAGTGGGCCTTTTCTCCTTGCTTGGAAACTCAGCTGCCCTCTGGCATCCTCTGTCTAATTCTTCTAACCTCCTTTGGCCCCCAGCTTCAGGGGAGATGGGACCAAGTTTGTTCTTTGTTTAAGAATTTTACACTCTTTGACCCAAACTTGCCTTCATTAAGGCCCTTTTCAAATGGCAGAAAGATCTCCTTTCTGTCGTCTGACTGGGACTTGCAGTGTTGGTCTAGGCTTAGGCTTAGGCTTAGGCTTAGGCTTAGGCTGTCCCAAACCTCTCTCTCTAATTCAGTGGAGACCATGCAGTAAGCCATTCTTTTCCTGAGTTCCCACCTGGCCGGCCCTTAAGTGTAGACTTCACCTGTGGAACCACACTGGGTCAGAACCCTCAGGTGTCCCCTTCAAGGTGAGTCAATGCTCTCTCTCCTTCCTCAGCTTCCCAGCCTTCTAACTCCAACAAGCTTCTCATAGAGCCTGTCTCCAGACTACCTCATCTCTTCACAGCCCTTCCCCAATCCTCACCCCACACTCCCTCTTGGTAGCATGTCAATCCATCACCCAGAAAAAAAAATTAAAAAGTTCAAAGAATTAATGTGGAGTTAAGAGATTAACAAAGAGTCTCCTCCTGCTCTGCCCCAAGCTTCAGGAAAGAGCCTTCTATTTGGCTTGCCTCCCTCAACACCTCCCCCCTCCAGAAAGCCCTTCAGAAACAGACAAATAAAATCTCTCCTGGTTTTAGGGCCTGTCTGAGAGGGAAGTCCAAGTTCATTTTCAAGTTAGACAAGAGAGCTGAGGGGGTTGGGGAAGAGGTGAAGGAGTGCTTGCTGGGGGCTGGATTTAGCTTCCTTGCAGAGATCTAACAAAGGCCCCTTTTGGTCAGAAAGCCAACAAACTGAATGCCTGGAAAAGGTATTTACCACTTTAAATCACGTCTATCTTTTAAAGTTTAGACTTGGGGCTACTAAAGGAGAGGCAGACCAGCCACTTAAAAACGTATTTCCAGTTACTAAAAAAAAAAAAAAAAGAAGAAGAAGAAGAAGAAGAAGAAGAAGAAGAAGAAGAAGAAGAAGAAGAAACATGGACAATAATGTTTTTTTCTTAGAGCAGGGAGGAATTGTACGCCCCAGTACAAATTCTTCTGGTACAAGGTAGAGTGTTCAACCTGCTTCAAAGAACAGTTAAGTACAAGAGGTATGGGCAAAGCATTTCTTGCTAAGGCAATGGACTCTATGAACGTTATTAGTGGGATGTGGGAATTAGAGCTTGGTGGGGTCCTAAGAGGTCTGGCATGGTGGAGAGAATGTATATCTCATTGTGAGGTCCACAGCCCAGCGCTGTCTATAACTAGACACCTTCAGCAGCTGTAGCAAAAAACACATCCTAATCTGTACATCACTGAGCAGAATGCAAGAGATCATCCTTCAAAAGATGCCTCCTCAAAAGTACAGCACTCTTCTCCCTCTAAAAAAGAAGGGAAAAAACCTCAAGGCTTAGCTGAAGGGTTGGAGGATCCCTTCCTGCTAAAATGATCAACTTTGATTAGGGTCCATAAAGCAAAAAGATAGGAAAGAGATTGTGTGTCTGGATATTTGGGACAAGATTCCTGCTTGAAATGGTTAATGGAAAGATACAATGTGAGACATAATTTAGTGACTGGAAGGGGGCACTCTGGTTTCCTAACTGCCTTCCTCCCAGGCAAACTGCCGTCTTTAAAGGGAGGTGTAGACACATTTTTCTTCTGGCTGTGTGCGTCCCTGTACTTGTAACAAAACTAACAACAGAATCTGAGGAGTTAGAAGGGAGAATGGTGCCACCCCAGAGACTACTGCCCCACCCCCGCCACTTTCATAGTCAAGAGAAAGCATACCACATGTCTTTAACATGGTCTTTCAAGGCAGAGAAACCACCTCAAGACTCTGGAACTTGCTGGCATTCGAATTTCTAGGGAGCATGCTTGTTGAGTTCTAGGTGTTGGTAGTAGTGTCCATGCTGAGGAATGTGGGCTATAGAAGGTATGCACAACACATGTGTACTACGGAAACATTTATGGCTCACCATGAGGGGTGCAGAAAAGGAACATGGCTAAGATATGGACTTGGGGAAGACCCTGCTCCTCCCAGAGGTAACCATCTCTCCCTCAGCTGAGCCAATAGACAATGTTAAGAAGAGATGTAATTCATAGAGAGAGGTAGTGCTGAGATGTAATTCGTAGACAAAATGAGGAAAGACTTTGTTCAATTCCCCTCCTACTGTAAAAACTCAAACAGTCCTTTTCACTATAATCTATGTTTGTGATTAAAACACCCTTAGCTCTCTTTACAGTGCATGTCTTATCAGTAACTCCCCTGCTAAAGAAACAGTACAGATTTGTTTCTGTCTCATCTACTATAGACCCATCATTTCTAGACAAGTAAGTATTCAATTTAAGCTTTGTTAGGTGTTAAAGAGAACATCATATAACGTCATGAGTGCCCTCAGATACTCATCTATAGAATTAGGCGATCTTTTAATTGTTTGTTTTTAAGCATGATATTTTCCTTAATTATGACAACATGGCCATATTTAACTTTAAAAAGATTAAAGTCTTAAGATCATGCTGAGGTCGGCGGCTCTTGTTGAAAATGATGCACTCAGCAGGTCGTCTTTGGTATTCATCTCTGCGTTTATTTTTCTGGTACAATTAGCTACCGAGTGGAAATCGTATTCTGTCGCACACAAGTGCAGGGATGGCATTTAGTATCATTTTAGTTAAGAGGAAACAAAGGCATCAATTTCCCAAGCACACAGTCTTCAGCTTACTTTTCACTTAATGAGACTTTTGCTCAACACAATTATTTGCCATTTCAACAGATTTGACAGAATGGGGAGTTGGCACTGTTCTTTGGGGAGATTTTTACACTCCAATATTGGGGAGTTTTGGTCACTTCTGCAGCCTGATGGATGAGCTCTATCAGAAGTGTCACTGCTGCCGAGTTGGGGATCTCGCCAGAAACTCTTAGATCTGCTCTTTTTCTTAGGCTGGCTCCCAGAACTCGCAGAATTCGGTAGTTCACCTAAATATGTTATTTGTTTTTAATTTTACACTTGAAAATTATTCAGCAGTTTGGCTTACCAAGATCTGACCAAGCTTAAACTTGGAAAGAGCAGTTTCCACAGAAGGCAGTTAATGGAGCGGGATGAGAGCCCCAGCTCTTTCCGAATAGGAGCGAGTCAAGCTAGGCTGTGCAAGTCCCTGAATAATCTTCACTGACTGGGTGGCGAGCGCTGGGCACCTACAGCTGGGCATGCAGGTTAATTTGTGCTGTAGGAGGACTCCAGTGGAGTCCTTGGGCTTTGTGGGAGTGTGGGTGGACACTGGCTTTCTTGACCAACAAGTGCTGTATTCATAGGGTGCTGTGTGAGCAGAGATGCAAGTGTTGGGAGCTAGGTTTCCAAATCGCCAGGAATTCCTGTATTTATTTGCAACTTTTAAAAATTATTACATTTTTAGTTAGTGCACAAAATAATATGTTTATCATGACATTTTCATTGATTATGTGTTCTTTGCTCCCTGTCTCCCACACTTCTCCACTACAACACTGCCACCAACTCAAAATATCTGGAGCCACATCCATTGCTAAGACTAAGAATCACTTTTGTAGGCCTTCTCCCTGTCTGATGGCTGATACCTCCTAAAGAAAGCAAAGAAAAAGCAAATCATGTGTCCAGTCGTGGGAAAAAGATTGGTTAAATAATAATCAGATGGCCACAAAAATTTCTCAGAAAAGTTGAGAGGACCCCCGCTCAAAAGAGGGGTAGCAGTTGGGAGATAGAAGGTGCCAGGGGCCAAAGGGAGAGAATCAGGCGGACTTCTGGAAACTGGGGATCCTAGTTGGCATCTGAGAAAGGGGGAGAGAAAATTATTCAAACAGTGGGAATCTTAGCATTAACTTCTATGCAGCTATGTGTGTTCATTTGTTGCAAGTAATAATAAAAATGGCATGGGCATGCAGTAAGCAGACACACACAATAATTATATACAGTTAGATGTTTCAATTATACTTTGAAACTTGTTGTATTGCAGGTCTGAAAATTTTCTATATTAAATTTTATTTTCAGAGTGTTTTGTGCCTTAAATATAATGTTGGGATCATAAAAGGTGGTGGATTTCTTCTTCCGAAGATTATCAAAGGTTATCAGTTAGAACATTGGACTCACTACAGCCTAGTCCCACCCTTGGATGTGTGTCTTCATCCTGGGAAGAAGAGAGCCCAACAGACCCTTCTCTTCCAAAGATCAGTGTTTTTAAGGGAGTGGGCTCTTTGCTAGGTCACTGAAACACTCTTCTAGTCCTTTTTCTGGCTTCACAGGGTTCAGTCTTTAAACTCTGAACCCTCACAGTGTGTGAACACTGTGAGCCCTCACAGACAGTCCGCTCAGTGTACCTGGATTAGAATCTGTTCTGAATCCGCCACATCAGGTTTTCACTGAAAGGTTCTTTGGGGAGACACCCAATGTTTACAAGTGTGTATTCATCTCAAAGACTATGTGGGGACAGCTACCCCACTCAGTGTCCATCATTCTGGGGGAAACAAACAAATCTGGAGTTAAAATGTTATTCCCAGTCAGGAAATAGGATTTTTATACATACATGGAGAAAACTTAGTCTCATTCATCCCCCTCTTCATGTGTGTGTGTGTATGGATATGCATATGTGTAAACGTGCAGATTTTTCTGAAAGGTTGAGTAAATTCCTGCTCAAAAGTTACATATATATACACATATATACATACACAGTACCATATATACCTGATATAATATATAAAAAGTATAAATACCTTCCCCGTGGTCTTTACTTAGTAACCTAATTGCATCTAATGCAATGCTGTGAAAACAGTCGCTACACTGCATAATTTAAGACTACTAGGAAAAATGTTTATACACTTTTGGTCCAGACACATCATGGTTGGTTGATTCCACTGATGCAGAGCCTGTGGGTGAGAACTGGGTGCACAATGGGAGCAAACACGTGTATATTGTCTATTTTGATAGCTTGAATTAATTCCATACTTTTTTTTTTAACACAACACAAGCAATGTATGTCTAGAAACTGATGCCCCAAGAAGGCCGGCTGTTTGTTTTTTTGATATCAGAAAAAATACAGAGGACCAAGTCCATTCCTGTGTACTTGTCCTCCTTTTCTCCCTTCCTCCTAACCACCAATAATTGTTTTCCAAATATTTACAGTTTGCTTTTTAAATGAATTGTTCAAATAATCAAAGAAGTGAAGAAGCTTGGGGAATGTTTCTAAAAACATTGGATTCTGGTCGTCTGTCGTGCCCCCCCCCCCCACCTCTAGCCTTGAGACTGTGACTCATCTCGCAGAGCGGAGCCTGGAGAATGAGGTCTATGCTGTTTGAATGGGCATTGCAGTAAGTTCAACATTTACCTTGATTACAAACACTCAGGGTGTCCAGGAAAGCATCAGCTTCAGGCATCAAACGCGCTTCGGGGGAAGAGTTCCGACTTCTGAAGGGGAGATAGGCGCCTTTGCAAGTCTTCCCAGAACGAACACACTTCCCAGACGCAGACACATTCTGGGGCAACAGTGGATGACACTCCGCACCTCGCTGTAGAAACTACTCACATTATTTAAACCCCCACCCCAGGCTGCTCAGAGAGTTTAGGAATATTGAATATTGTCTTCTTAACTTCTCAGCGGTTTCCTATGCTTGCTCAGGAGACCCGAAGTTTTCCAGGAAATGGCAGCTCTTCCTCTAGCTGCGTGAGTGGGACCAGCAAAAGCCAGCCGGATTCTTGGACAAAAGCAGCTACCGTGCGTGGGACTTGGCGCAGAATTCTGGTGTCCAGTGCCTTTTGGGAAGCTTCCTTAAGATTTGGGCAGCTTGGAGACCGTGTCTGTCTCGGAGAGAGCCCCAAACAGGCTGCACAGAGTTTACAGAGGTCCCCACGCCCCCAACCCTTATTTTCTCAACTTGAATCAAACGAAGCGTCAGTTGCGAACCTTAACTCGCAGACCGGGTGGCGCCAGCCTGTCCACATCTTTGTTATTTTGAAGGGAATATATTTTAAAAGAAAAATCGCGGGGCTGGGGAACTTGTGTGGTTGGCGCAGTAGCGGGCCTGGGCGGTAGCCCAGTACCTTGTCGCACTCCCGGATAGAGTACCCGCCCGTGTTGGAGTCTCCTTCCCGCAGTTTTGTCCCTGTGATCCTTTGCCCCAGCGTGGTTTTGCAGAAGGGCGACCTTGCTCCAGGCGTTTTGGTGCTGCGAGACAAGCAGTGACGGGGAACCCAGGCGACTGCTAGCAGAGCCACTAGTGTTGACCAGGCACGACGCAGGTCCCCCAGACTTTCACTGCCGTGAGACCCCGGTTTCGTGTTTATTTGCAGAAAGAGGACGTGAGTGAGCTGAGGGACTCCTGACTCCCGCAGCCTTCCTAAACTGCACTTCGCAGGGGTGACATTCTTGAAGCTGCTCATGCCAAAGGACGTTAACAGGGATCTTTCAGCATTAAGGCATTGGAGAAAGTGTAAACTAATTTCAACCACCAAACGTTTACACTGATGGCTTATTTCTTTCACAAATCTTTTTCACTCACTTAGGAAGGATTGGCTGAGCTTTTCTTGAAATTCGCTTTTCCAGCATGCATTCCAGCTGGTCCCAAGAAATGGGGCGGCGGGGGAGGGGGCGCCGTTTAGAACAAACCTCCCATGTAACTGAGAGGACAGGGAAATTCATTGCACACAGCAATGAAGCAATGAGTTCCACTGCGGAATGTGACATCTCGGGGAGAATGGAGGTGCCCTTTCATTTTTAAGAGAGAATTAGAGGCCGAGAATACAGGTAACAGGGGCCATGGAGTTACCGGAGCTTAGACCAGCACCCTGAAGTAGCTCTTCTTTTCGGTAAATAGTCTCTTCTTGTGATGACCTCACCCACGCCAGATGTGTCGTCCAATCCCAACAGAATAAGGCACTTAAAAAAAGTTAAATCAAAATTTCAAATTAATCTAATGCAAACTATGTATTTTATATTTAGGGTAGAGGACCAAGCAATTTTTCTCTTGTGGATTTTATTGGCTTCTCTGTATAGTGATAAATTTTTACTGGATTTGTTTTTTATTAGCAAAAGGATTTTTAGGACTGTATTCACATCTAAACTCCCTGAGTTTCAGAGACATCTTCATTACACGGAGGTGAGAAGTCCCACTGGGGAGTGGGGTCATCCTTCCAGGACAGATGACAGTGACCTCCCTTTGCTTCTGTTTTTGTTTTTTTTCTTCTCCCTATTCTGTATTCTGCCAGCACAAGTCATCCAGAGAAAGGTCACTTAATGGAGAAAGAAATAACAGCTCTTTTCACCACAATGTCCTGTATGGGGTCCCCAGTGGTAGTCCCTGCAGATTATTCTTCCTGGTCTGCAGAGCGGCTACCCCTCTCAGCTCTGAGGGCTGTTCTTGCAGACCCTTTTGACTATATTTCCCAGTACTCTCTGGTTTGTTGTAGCCACATAACTGAATTCTAGTCAGCGGAATGTATGTTTGCTGGCCAAAGATTTAAGGAATGTGTTTTGATCCCTTCTTCCATGTCTAGGGAAGACACAGGATGAGAAAAGTCTGTGTGACTTGATCATGTGTAAATGAGATCCACCCAGTGACTGGAACGGTCTCTTTATTAGGTCTTTCCCTATGGAGGAGTATTCGCCTACTGTGTCGGAAGCAATGAACATTTTGAAGAGTATCACATCCCAAACCATCCTTCACTAACACATCCTTTAAAAAGAAAAATGGAATATAATAATCGTTATCATTTCATATAAATGCTAATGGGTCTTTAAGTGTACTGGCTCATGCCTATAATCCTATAAACTTGGGAGGCTGAGGCAGGAAGATCACCAGAATTTCAAGGCCAGTTTAGAATACAAAGTGAGACCTTGTCTCAAAACCTAAAACAAACAAACAAACAAATAAATACCAAGAGGATCTCTGAGTTTGAGGCAAGTTTGGTCTACAGCCCAAGTTCCAGGACAGCCAGGGCCACACAGAGAAACCCTGTCTTGAAAAACAAACAAACAAATGAACACCCAGTGAATGTTAGATAACCATTCTTACTGCAGCACAGGAAACGTGGAGGATAGCTCAATGGTTACGAGCACCTGTCTGTTCTTGCAGAAGACCCAGATTTTCCTGTCTCCACCTCTCAAATTCTGGGATTACAGGCTCACATTACCACATTGGGTTTATGTGCTTCTAGTAATTGAATCCATGGCTTCATGGATGCCAGGCAAGTCCTCTACCAACTGGGCAACATTGCCAGGCCTCATAGGTACAGTATCCCAGAGTCAGGCTATTGAATGGCCGCAGTGTGCTACGAGGCTTAGCCAGAGGAAGAAATGATACATATGAAAACACACAGGCGGATCTCTGTGAGTTCGAGGCCAGCCTGGTCTACCAAGGGAGTTCCAGGACAGGCTCCAAAGCTACAGAGAAACCCTGTCTCGAAAAAAAAAAAAAAAAAAAAAACACAAAGCGTTCAAGTCTGTGGGTAAGATTACTCTAGACCTGGGAACCTGTTTCGCCTGAGAGGCCAGGATGGATTTCCATGGCCATAGTTAGCACCTCACTGCTCCTGGAAACTACTCTCACCTTTGGAGAGAGCAACATTGTGTCTAAGATTGAATCGGTCCATCATGGATGAATACAAGGCATAATATCTCTGGGTCAATTTCCAATCTTTGAATTCATTTAAAAAAAGTATACAGGGACTAGAGAGATGGCTTAGCATGAAGAGTACTTGAAGAGGACCTGAGTTCAGTTCCCAGCATCCACATTAGACAACCCACAACTGCTTGTAACTCCAGTTCTGAGTGATCTGACAGCCCCTGAAGGCAACTGCTGTTCACACACTCGCTCTCACACACACAATTAAAAATAAATCTTAAATCATAAAAAAGAGTAAGAAAAATATACAGTATGTTATATTCATCGAAGTCTACCTCTGCAAGTTAAATAGGTGGGAAGGGCTGGGGTTCTGGACAGTGCTCTGCGTGGCTGCGGGACAGTAGGATGGGTGGAAGAGTGAAGAGTGGTACACATTGCTCTTTCTGGGTCACTTAGAATACGAGATTTTTCTAATTTATTCAAGCATATATAGATGGGTGCTAGATTAGAGGGGCATATCTAAGATGACCTCTCAAGGACTTGGTTTTTTTTTTTTTCCCACTTTGGCTTCCCTAATACCCTGCAACAGCTTACTTGTAAAATGTGTCTGATCCAGCAGTAGGGTCAGGGGCTGCTGTCACTTGGCCGTCATCAACAACACAACCCTGGCAAAGACTTTGTTGGAATAAAAACATCAGGCAAATAAACAATCAAAGCTGTATAGTTAGAGAAGGTCTGGGAGCTGTCAGGTTGAAATACTAGTCTATTTAGGAAGGGAAGAAAAAGGAGCAAGGCCTCCAACTCTCTTCTGCCTCCAAGAAAATATTTCTCTAGCAGCGTAGCTGATGCCAAACACATCAAATTAATTAAGGAAAGAGACAGGAGAGATACTAAGGCTGAACAGCTACTCTAACCAAGGTGTCAATCAATGCATTGCAGGGCATGGGGAGGGAACTACCAGGAAGAAGTGAGGCAGGTTCCTGAATGTGGAAAGCCCACCCATCTGTTCAGGGAGCTGTAAGGTAGACTCAGGACCTATTCTGAAAGGCTGTAACCAGACTAAGTCACAATGGAGGTAAGGAACAGTCACACCGGGAAGGAAAGCATAGGAACTGAGGTGGGGGCTGGGTAAGGCAGAAGTTCCCATACACACTGCTCTGAGATAGGACAAGAACAAGTGGGGGACAGGCTCGTGCCCCAGCTTGGGTAAAAGTTCTGCAGCTCAGAATTCAGGAGAGGTGTGTTGGTGAGAGTCAAGTATTTGAGCAAAAACCTGTGCCAGAGAGCCAGGAAAAGGCTGGGACGCTGAGCAACTGGAGCTCTGCCAACATATTAGGAACCGTACAGGAATTCCAGACACAAGATCAGTGGAAGGAGATGCAACTGTTGATCTATCTACCCTTTAGAAAAGAGGTCAAGTCCAAGCAAATGAGAATGATGCAGATCTCTGCTCAGCTGCAGGGAAACCACAGAAAGGCACCTGCTTCACTGGGTCCAGCCTGAAGTGGCAATATATTGGAACCAGCTGTGTGGAGGTATCCAGGGAGGAGTGTGTGTGTGTCCTTATCCATGGGTTAAAGGTTACACATATATGTTCTTATGCCTTCAAACTGTGCTTCTTCTGAAACAGTTTACATCAGCTACAAAACCATCCACCAATAGAGCAATACGCCAGTGTACTGCAGTGACAGACATGATACAGATAAAGGAACATACAGATGCCAAATAGCATTCGTGTTGATGCTGGAAATGTGTATATAGAAAGATTTCTTTGTTGGTTATTTTTTTTTTTTTGAGACAGGGCTTCTCTGTGTAGCTCTGGTCTTCCTGGAACTCACAGAAATATGCCTGCCTCTGCCTCTGGAGTGCTGGGATTAAAGGTGTGCACTACCACCATCCAGCCCTAAATATATATATTTCAATACTGATAATACTAAGACTGAAGATTTCTTATTTCACAAGATAAGATGTGTCACGTGGACAGTGACTCCCTGGCTACCTGCTCTACATAAATGTTGAAAATGTGTCCTTTGATGATGACTGCATTTACTCAATTGTCAGAACAATAGGATGATTTAACTTAGTTAATAAAACAATTCATATGGTTGTTCACTTGGTATTGGATTTGAGCCCTCTTCTTTACTTTCACACCAAAACCAAGTAAGGTAATTTGTTCAGGGGTCCACTCAGAAAGTTTACTTGTGAACAACAGTTTACCTAAATGCTTCATATATGTGCAGAGAGACCATCAAATGCTATCACACTCTCTTGAAAGCTCTTGATAGATAGAGTATCTGCACTCACCACAATACCCTCTTGCAGCTGGTAAACTTCATTCTGACCGTCAACAGGAGGCTGATGCCTAACACAGCAGCCTGCGATAACCTGCATCTCAAAGCCACACTGGCTGTGATTACTTAGCATTTATATAGCACTTTATCTGGCCCTGTATGTCAGCAGCATTAATGGGAGATAACTCACTGGGAGTTACAGCCAAGAAAACAAATTCATGGCCAAAAAGCAGAAAGGGTTGGAGGAGCTTACAGGGTCTGGGCAGTTCCATAGGCCACGGTTAGTAATGGGAGGGGTTGTTTAAAGGGACAGAGAAGCTCCTTATCCTCTCCTGTGAGCAGGAGGCTGAAGGTACAAAAGGAGTAAGTGGCTTCAGAATTAGGGAAGAAAATCACGACAGTGAGATTTACTAAGTTTAAAAATCTGACTAAAAGAACTTAGTCTGTTTTCTATAACACCATAGATTTCAAGAGAACCGTCAAGAGAAAGACTCTGATGGAGGATTCTGTTTGCATAGACAAGATGTCCTTCTCAGTGGTACCCCAGCCTAGAAGTCAGCTGTTGCTGCTTTATAAATAGAATATCAGAGACTCACCCAAGTTCCACTGTGATGTTTTGACAAAAGACAGGTCCACTCAAATCTTTTGTGGGAGTTAAGAATTTAATAATTTGCCAAATGGTGGTGGCACACGCCTTTAATCCCAGCACTCAGGAGGCAGAGGCAGGTGGATCTCTGTGAGTTCGGGGCCAACCTAGTCGACCAAGAGAGTTCCAGGACAGTCAGGACTACACAGAGAAAAAAAAACAAGAAAAATTTTTAATAATTTAATTAACTGGAAGCATACAGAAGCGTGCTAGAGTATTGGGGAACTGAACACAGCAGTGTTTTTACATACAGTTCTATGCTAAAAGCACAGGTTTGGAGCTAGCGGGTCTCCATTGGCTCTACCACTTATTACATCTAACACCTACGAGACTTAATATTTTTCATTTGTTAAATGGAAACTTTGTAACACATAGTAATGAGAGGGACTTTTCCATCCAGTATTAGAGAAAGAAGGATGCTCACTACAGCTCATGAACTCTTAGGCTCACCGAAAGTCTCCCTTTACACACGCAGCTCAACCTGCTAGAAAGATAAAGCCCCCAAGGGACCAAAACTGAGAAAATGAAAATCTGACGGTAGCTGTGGGAGAAGATCCTGGAGACTCCCTGAAGCGTGCTCGGAGACAGCAGGCTGAACTTAGTAACCAAAAAGACTGAGGCTCACAGAACCCTCACAGTTGAAGTATTCTATTCAATCAGAGAGTATTTCACAATGAGAAAGAATGAAACACCGTAGAAACAGATGACTTTGGAAACAACTTGGTAGAGCTGTTTGGTTCTGGGTCATGAAACACTTTCTATAGCTTAACTGCAGTATCTTAGATTATGTAAATACAGCAGATGTTTTATCTGTCAGTTTAGGATTGAAAGGAAGTCTGTCTGTGTCCTCAGCAGGAAGAAGCATGGGACAAGATGTTACAAGCTGTTGAGTGCCAGGAGGGGTGAGTCAAATCCGAGTAGCTGTGTCTGCACACCTTCATTCCATCCTGGCAAAGACAGCAATGTTCCAAAAATTATCAGGAAGGCAGCCCTACTCACAAAATGTCTCTGTGAGTTTGTTTCTCGTGTCTAAAACTAATCAGGACACTCAATGAGTCCTATCTAAATAAGCTAAAATCATCTGTAAACGTTTGAGATTGGAGCTGGAGTGATACCTTTATTGGGAAGGTAAATGCAAGTTTGAGGACCTACAGATCAAGCCCTGGAACCCATTTTAAAAAGCTTTAATCCCAGTGCTGGGAGGCAGAGACAGGCAGATTTCTGAGACTCACTGGCAAACCAGCCTACTAATTGGTGAGTGCCAGGTCAAGAGAGAGACCTTGTTTCAAAAAACAATCTGGACATCAGGCTGGATGTAGCTGCACACACCTTTAGTGCCAGCATTTGAGGGAATCCTGGGCTATGAATTGAGTTCCAGGACAGCAAAGACTACATAGTGAGACCCTGTCTAAAAACAAACAAAAAACAATAAAAAGCCCCAAATAAACAAACTAACAAAAATTTACAAGAAAACCCAGGATGGATGGCACCATGAAGAATGACACCTGAGGTCGACTTCACCCATGCATGTGCACCACCACTGCCACACAAATGCTCACATCCATATTCACACACACGTGCGCACACACACACACATGTACATACAAATTGGAAGTGACAGACTGGATTAGGATTTTTAATGGTATGCTGCTACAAATCATAGTGATATAGAATGTTAACAGTGAGATCAAATAACATCACAATGCTATACTAATATTAAATTAACTTTAAATACATAGAATAGGGGTAGGGTTAAGACTTATAGGTAGAACATGTGTTTTACACAATGTTCAATCCCCAGCACACACCCTGCCCTGTCCCCTACTAGCAGATTCTGAAGTTTGATGATAACGAGAAGTTACTATTTAATGGATACAAAATGTCACTTTAGAATAATTTTTTAAAATGTCCAGGCAGATAGTGAAGGCAGTTGACAATAAAGAGAGTTTACTTAATATCACATTGGACTGTTCACTTACTATTACTAAAGTGGGGGACTGGAGAGATGGCTCAGCAGTTAAGAGCACGGACTACTTTTTTTTTATTGATTTTATCGAGCTATATATTTTTTTCCGCTCCTCTCCCTACATCTCCCCTCCACTTCTACCTGGTCCCATGATCCTTATGCTCCCAATTTACTCAGGAGATCTTGAGCACAGACTACTCTTCCAGAGGACACGGGTTCAATTCCCAACACCTACATGGCAGCTTACAACTGTCTGTAACTTCAGTTCTAGGAAACCTTATACCCCTAAACAGACATACATGCAGGCAAAACACCAGGGCACATAAAATAAAAATAAATTATTAAAATAATTAAAGTGAGATATTTTATATTATTCATATTTAACTATAAAAATAGACTTTAAGATACCTCAAAATGTAGTCATTCCATTACTATAAAAGTAGCAGGTCATCAGGAAGGTAAATCTGCTTCTTACTTTTGCACAACCACTTCAAACATAAAACAAAGCTATCAGAAGAAATTGCTAAACTCAACACAATGTTAGAAATGTTGAAAAGTTGTCAGACAGAAGTGATCAGAGACTGACGAGCTAAGCAACATTTGACAAGGGTGCTCTGATGGCTAGACCTGGAATCCTGCATAGAGGATATGCATTTGCCTTTTTCTTCATCCAGCGGAATAGTGGATGTTCAGATCAAGAGTGCCTCCCAGAACCAGCAACATGCCCTTCCAAAGAAGAGAGTCTTGCTGGGGGAACTATCCAGGAGAAGCTGACCAGATACCGTGCGAGGGTCCTTTTGGCCCTCAGTACTCTGGAAGGGGACACTGAGGGCGCCTCACTGGCAAGAACTTTCCCTCCCAGGTAAGTCTGTGTCGTTTTTAAATGCACATCCTGTCTCGTCGGAGTGAGATTAGTGATCCAGCAACGGCTGAAGATGCAGAGGTCCTGGTCTCTAGGACATCTGTAAGAGCGACCACCTGAGAAGCATGTAGTGCTTACCCATGTACCTGCACCCCCTCACCTTGCACTGAAGAGTCCTGGACCCAAGCCAGATGTGCCCTTCATCCTGCTCAAGCTCACCAAAGTGGCCAGCACCAGCAAATTCCAGAACTTCTGAGACTGGATGCCTCCCCAAGCTCCGAAATTTCAAAAGAGACTTTAATAGACTATAGACTATGATAGACTATAAAAGAGACTATAATAGAACATTCCAAACTCACAAAACAAATCGTGACAAATATAAAGACAGCATCATATGGGCCACATGAGCAATTAACTCAAATACTAACAGCATAAAAACAAAATTCCTATGTGGTGGAGATTCAGAATTAGATTTTTAAAAAGCATAACAAAAAAATAGCAATTAGGTAGTATTTAGACTACAATAAGAAAATCTACAAACAGCTCATCAGCACAAGGGGCCAACCCTGATTTAGACTGGATCATAGGCAACTATGGCCGGGCTCCTTCGTGAACATAACAAATGTATCCTGTAGTGGCAGTGCTAGTTACAGACACTGGGCATGTGTGGTGTTGGGGGAGGGGAGCTATGTGACAGCAGGCTACATATGAAAAACCTCCGTGCTATGTTCTAAAGTTTGCTGAGACCTAATATTGATCTAAAAATGTGTCTTTCAACATGTGAGAAAAAGGGCTGGCTGGACGGATGACTCAGCTAGTAAAGACCACTGCCACCAAACCTGACAAACTGAGTTTGATCTCCGGGACCCATAACTGACTCCCACAAGTTGTCTTCTTGCCTCCACAAAATGTGACAACAAATAAAACAATAAATAAATAAATGTATGGAACAGCCAGGAATGGTTGCCCATGCTCTTAATCCCAGTGCTCATGAGGCAGAGTCAGGCAGAGGTCAGCTCGGTCTACACAGTAAGTTCCAAGTCAGCTAAGAAGATAAAAGTTACACAGTAAGATCAGCTCTCTTTCCTCCCTCTCCCCCCCCCAAACACACACACACACACACACACACACACACACACACACACACACACACACAGACACAGTCTGCTCTTCAGAAGAGCTGGGCTCAATTCCCAGCAGCCACATGGCAGTTGGCAGCTAACAACTGTCTATAACTTCTGATATCCTAACTCAGACATACATGCAGGCACAATACCAGTGCACATAAAATAAAAAAGGAAAAAAAAACAAGACAGAAAAAATACCCAAGATCTTTTTTCTTTATTTCTTTTTTTTTTTTTTTTTTTTGAGACAGGGTTTCTCTGTAGCTTTGGAGCCTGTCCTGGAACTAGCTCTTGTAGGCCAGGCTGGCCTCGAACTCACAGAGATCCGCCTGCCTCTGCCTCACTCGGCGCCACCTCTGCCCGGCCTACGTATACATTCTTGTATGGCTAAATGCTACCTTTAAATGAGATAACAGTGAAAGGTCCATGCTAGTCGTTGTTTGTAAGGGGCATGTGATACATTAGTGTTGCTCTGAGTGTTATACACAATGTTGCCTTATTTAGTATCCTGTATTTGTAGGTATGAGGGAATAGAGGTAAAAAGAAATCAGGCCCTTTACTCAAGACTAGATGGTGATGAAAGGAGAAAAACAAGTCGTCTGTTACACCAAACGGCCTCAGCTGTGTTAAGCAGGAAGTGGGGTTATTTATTGATTTGCTTTACTTTATTTCTGTTTTTGTCTTGGTGCTAGGATTGTGTCCAGCGTCAGGCAGGCTCAGTACTGACCCAGCTCTGAACTCCAGCCACAGCCCAAGTTCTTCATGCTGCAACTTACAAGACTCTGGTTTGTATAGGACAATATAGTCAGATATGCCTATGATTCAATATGGTTCAATATGGTTCACTCTAAGAAATGGAAAACAAAAACAAATGCAATCGCAATGATAACACCAAGAAGCTCTGAAGGCTGTGACTCCGCTTTAATGTATCAAATTCTTCTGCATGCCGATCCTGGATGCTGTTACCTCAGAAGCACAGAAGAGTGGAGTTAAACATCTAAATGACTTCCCAACATTACACTTGAAATCCACTGAAGAAAGAAAGGCTTCTTGGGAGAGTGGAGTGTCGTAGTAGCCAAGCCCAAGGGAAAGGGGTGGGTCAGTCACTCCTTCAGCGGCTGGTCTCGGGTTCCCTTTCCATCTCACAGTCTAGGAGGCAGCTTTAAACCAGTCAAGATGTAGCCATGGGTTTGGCTGGTTTGCACACTTCTGAACAAACCCCAAAGAAACAAACAAAGCAACAAGCTCTTATTAGAGTACCAGGAGCATGAGATCAAAGGTCCTCTGCTCGGCTTCTGGCTGTACATCAACTCCCAGGAAGCTGAAGTGGAGAGGAGAGAGCAGACAGACGCACATTCCCTCCGGTTCTGTCTGCCTCATCTGTGCAATTAGAGTCCTGATGTTTCAGCTGACATTTCTGAGAGTCGTGTTTCCTGTCGTTGAGCAGCCCAATCTCTCTCTCAGCCTCTGCTTTCCAATGAATCAAACCTCAGCCTGTGCAGGTAACAGAATATCTGATGTGAGACACTGATTCCTCTGTGACTTTCCTCAAGAACAAGCATGTAACATTTAATTCAAAGTGGTGACTTCTGCCAATTCTCAGCACTTTTAAGACAGTATCACATAAACATAAACAAACCATCAGCACCTGGATCTAGGAGGAGCCTACTGTGTGAATGGAAGTCACGGACAGAGACATTTTGTAGCAAAGCGTGACCCTTACAGAAGTGAGCAGGGAGTGGAGTGTACCCGTACTAATGTGCTTAGCCAGCTGGCTGAAGGGATTGGAGCATTTTCTAGACCCCTCTGCTCCAAGCTCCATAAATCTCCTGTTCTCACGAAGGAAAGGCTGTGTGATAACTCACTCTGTGCTTCCACTTTTGCTCCCTCATCTGCCAGGGATAAAATGTTCAAGATTGATAGGGATGTCCCTCGGGAGGAGCCAGAAGTGTTGGTCATCCTTCCTGCCAGTCTCAGGCTCTTCACCTCACCGCTTCTCTGCCGTAGAGGACAGGCTTCGTATCCCTCTTCTCACCCAAATCTCTCCCATTGACTCCTTGACTTTCCCTCTCTGGGGTTAAGGAGGCTGAAAACTTAAAGCTGGCCCAGCTACATAACTCAAGAAACACTCTCAGGACCAGGAGATGGTGTAGTGGGTAAGGGTGCCTCCCTCTGAGCCTGATGACCTGAGACCAGTCATCTGGGAAATTCCACATGGTGAAAGGTGAAACAGTTTCTGTAAGACATTCTCAGACCTCCCATGAGAACCATAGCACACATCTGTGCGTGTGCGTACACACACACAGACACACACACACACAGACACACATTAAAATAATAAAAATGCGATTCAAATTTTAAAAAAAGGAAACACTTTTCATAGAAAGCCAAACAGTAGCTTCAGAGAACTCCTTCCCTCCTCCACTTACAGCGTTCTACCACGGCTTTCATAGGCTCCAAGATCTACGTCTGCTCATCCCCTGTCATCTTCTAATCCTCAGAGCTTTGTATTTTATCATCTTGGGATCACTTTGTTTCCACAGTGTAGAAAGTTCCAGGTATGAAATGAGAGTTGAGAGTGTGGGACACACAGCGCACACACTTGACTTGGTTTGTGATGGGCACCTGTTGCTCACAGAGAAGTGGAGAATCATGGTGCTTCTCATCCAGAAGAAATATCACCTGGAACCTGCAGCATCCACTGCTCCCACAATCGCCTGAAACTCTGGACAGCCTCGTGGGCAGGTTGTCTTCTTTGAGTTAAACTACTGTCCCAGCAGCAACCTTGGCTCGAGGGCACACAGACATACTGCCTTCCTCCTGCTTTCTCCCCTGAGGAAGAAACTCTCTATTTGCTTTTCGTTTATTTCTTTATTTGCTTTTGACATAGCTCAGGCTGAGCTTGAACTTCTGATTCTCCTGTCTCCACTTCTCATAGACTGGAATTCCAGGCATGCTGCTACCACACCTAGTTTACACAGTCCTAGGAATCATACGGAAGGCCTCGGGTGTGCCAAGCAAGCACTGCCAACTGCCACATCTCCAGCCTGAGGAAAGCCTCTTTCTACCTCCCTCACCTCCCATCCCCTGTTTTCACATCTTTTCAGAAATCCACTCTACAGAGCAAGAGAGGTGGCTAACTGTGCTCAGTGCGTGTTGCATAATCATGAGGGTCAGGGTTTGGATCCCTGGCACTCTCGGGAAAGCAGGGTGCACGTCTGTAAATCCAGCTCCAGTGGGAGGCAGAGGCAGGTGGGGTCTGGGGGCTCACTGACCAGCCAGTATGGCTGAAGGAGTGAGTTCCAGGCTCAGTGCAGATCCCATTCCCAAAACCAAGATGGAGAATGCCAGAGAACCAACGCCAACCTCTGGCTTTCACTGAAACATTCAGGCGTGTGTGCACCTGCACACACAACATACACAGAAATAAAATTAAAACGATCTATTCCAGAACAACTGTAATTTTTTAATATTTATTTATTTATTAAGCATCCAATGTACTGCTGGCAAGGAAAGCACCTGGTCCCATTACAGATGGCTGTGAGCCACCATGTGGTTGCTGGGAATCAAACTCGAGACCTCTGGTAGAGCAGCCAGTGCTCTCACCCTCTGAGCCATCTCTCCAGCCCCCTACAACTGTAATTTTTTAGGAGAAAACCCATCATGTTATAAAAGACCTAAGCATAATAGAAAAGATAGATAAATTTGGCTACATCAAATGCTTGTTTTCTGTCTGGGGGAACATAGAGTATTGGAGGGCAGGGAGCTCTAGGGATGTGTGTGTGGGTGTCTCACACACCAAGCATATGCCCACCACCACTCTACCTCATCTCCAGCCCAAACTTCTCCTTAAAGGGTTTTTACAAAATGAGAAGACCAATCACCAGGTGGAAGGCAGTGTCTATTCAATGACTTAGCAGAGATGTGGACACAGAATATGTGAATAACTGGTTCAAAAAAGTCAGTAATAAAAAGCAACCCGAACAACATAAAAATGTGCTGTAAGACTTTAAGACAATCCTGAAGCCATTTTTGACAATTCTGAATCCCCTCAGCCTCTGTGCCATAGTGCTTCCCCTCCTCCCCTGGGAACCAAGGACCTAACAGCTACACTCGCATGTACTCAGTTCCTGAACAATTACCCATATGCTTTGGTTCAGTCCTCTGGGAAACGGGGTCAAAATGAGCTCTTACTGGCAACAGCTCTCCAGTCAATTATTGGTAATAGTCCTTTCAAATAAGCCAATCAGAATAGTCACAGAACAACCCCCCTTGCTTCTGTGGCCCCTTTAAAAGTAGACTGTACCCGCTATTCAGGGTCCCTTGGCTTCCCGAATGCTGGGGGACCCTGTCATGACAGAATTAATAAAATCCTCATGCTTTTGCATCGGCTGTGTGTATGAGATGGTCTCTGGGGGCGACTCCTTCTCGGTGTTTGGATGCTAGAGTCAAACATTTGGTTCCCTGACCGGGAAACGAGTCGCTCCCAGACACACTCTAAACCCAGTTGGAGGTACAAAGAAACGAGCTCATTTTTATGTTTGTCTGTTTTTGTATTATGTTTCTGTTTCTGTGGTAATTGTAAATCAGTAAATTTGAAAAAATATTGTACCTGCGCAGGGCTAATATTTGAAGGGGACCAGGCAGTGGGACAGACGTGTCTGGGAACACTCCCTGGCCCAGCCGTGGAGGACACTTCACTGGAAATTTGTGAAACTAAGAGCGACCATGTCATCTTAGTTTCTAGGGAGTGTGGCCCTTATCGCCCACTCCCTTCCAGGTTCGTATCAGTTTGTTGCCGCCCGCGGCTTCTGATTTTGAGTCTATGTCTGTCTTTTTGTTCTTGTGTATTTTCAGTTCTACACCAGAGTGGTGGTGAGAGCACCAGCTTCTGGTTTTGAGTTTATGTCTGTCTCTTTGTATTTTTGTTTTTATATGTCAATTTGTTTTTGTTAAAATCCACCTGCAGGAATTCAGAACCTGGCACCAGCCCCCTGGCCATCATCAGTTCCCGATTCCGAAAGCAGCCCCACCGCTGGAGGAGGCAGTGGCTGCCCCTCCTCAGGCCCTTTGTCTTCTCTCTTTCCTGTACAGGAGCAAAAGAAACCCAGAATCCAGGCACCTCTGGTTCTTCCTGATATCCAGCTGAGCATGACAGACTTCTCCCTCCTCCTCCTCCCCCGGAGGAAGCACTTCGTTCCTGAGGAGCCCCGCTGGTCGGGGCCCTAGCCCTGAAAACTTCAGTACTCAATGTCTATGCTGGGACAGGGGAGGGATGTCCACTAGAGAGAATGATCTCCCAAACATTTCCCCTTTGCTCAGTAGCAGGCCAATTACAATATTGCCTTTTTCTGCCTCTAACCCTTTCTTCTCTTGGGACTCTCAGGCCGTGACCGGGCTTATAGAATCTGTTCTGTGTATATATCTGTAGGTCAGAAGAGGGCACCAGGCCTCATTACAGATGGTTGCGAGCCACCATGTGGTTGCCGGGAATTGAACTCAGGACCTTTGGAAGAGCAGGCAATGCTCTTAACCACGGAGCCATTTCTCCAGCCCTAGAATCTGTTCTGGTTATTCATCAGCCCACTTGGGATGATTGCCAGCAGCTCTTACAGGTGCTCCTAACCACAGAGGAAAAAAGAATGTCCCAGGAGCTGACAGCAGGCCAACCCAATCACCGGACAAGATGGAGGATGGGACTTCAATACTCCAGCTGGTAAGGAGCAGCTCCATCTTTATTGCCAGAGTCCAATTGGCGGGTCTAAAAAAAAAAAAAGGAGGGGGGTTGCAAAGCACCCCACTAATTTGCTAATTTGGCTAAGGTAAGAGCAATAGTACAAAGGTCTGATAGTACTCCTGCAGGATTTTTAGAAAGACTATTGGAGGGGTACAGGATGTAAACCCCTTTTGATCCCATGGCAGCAGATCGCCAAGCCAATGCAGTGATGTCTTTTATAGGCCAGTCAGCATCAGATATTCGTAGCAAGTTGCAGAGAATGGAGGGACTGCAGAGATGCTCCCTCCAGGACTTAGTAAAGGAAAAAAAATTAGACAGATAGGTAGGCAACAGAAGACGACAGCTGCAGAGACTGTGCACCTCAGACAGAGCATCCCCTGCGTGGCCAAATGCAGACTTCAGTGAGGAGTGGCCATACAGGACTTTGGGCTCGAGACACTTCCCAAAGCAGCTGCTGAGCAGAAGCTGGTCGGAAAACGGCACGGAGCACAGCCGGCTACTGAAGCGATGCTCTGCCCACCTGAGAGGCCTACGCAGCAGCCACAGTGACAGTACTGAAATCCCCCCCCCCCTTGCTTACGCTGTGCACCCAGGTGTTCGATTCTGGGGTGTACGGAGAAAAAAGGGGAGGGGTTCCCCCTCGCTATGTCTAAAGCATTTGACTATGGACACAAGGATGGCTGATTATTCCTGAGTGTCCCACACTTTTATTACAAAAACACCTGTTGGAGACTTTGGCTTCCTTTACTGTTCTCCAGGGCTGTAAAGAATAGCACGCTGCTCTCTGCCTTCGCCATGCCCACCTCACTGAGGAAGGCTTTGCAGCCACTGCCTGCTGAATCCTCCTTCCAGGTGCCTTGGTCACAGCCCAAGCCTGGGAACTCTGCTTACAGCCACCTGCCCCGGCAGGTAGCGACTGACTGAAGCCAGGAGGGGCTGGGAGATGCCGGAGCCCATTTCCAAACAGCCTTCCTGAGCTGCTTGCAAGTTTCACAGAGAACAACTGCCCCCAGCTCCCAGACCGCAGCTGTGGGAAGCTTGGGGTTCAGCAATGCCCAAGCAGAGCCGGTTTTGGTGACGCGTGCTGGTAAGATTTGCTGAAGAATACAGGGCAGCAATGGTGAATGACCTGAGCAGCCTACTTAAAGGGACATCGGCCGGATGGCAGAGAAGCTTTTTCTTACCAGGACTAAGAAGATCAGAGAAGAAATCTTCTCAAGGTTTGGCCTGCTCAAGGTAATCGAGGTTGATGGTAAAACTGCCTTGTTGCTCAGAAAAGTCAGGGCATAGGTAAGACTGGGGGAAATTACATTGTGCATACAGACCCCAGAGTTCAGAACAGGTAAAAAGGATAAATAAAAACCCTTACCAGATTAGCCTTTGGAGTCTGGCACTAGAGACTGGGTACAGCTCCTTCCCCTAACCCTGTTCTGTGTGCAAAACACCCCATCTCAGCTTGGACTAACCCCCTATGAGATCCAATATGGGGGACCCCCCTCTTAGTTTCCTAAGGTCCCTCATGACCCATTTGCTCACAAACCCCATCTGCAGGCACGGTTGAAGGCTCTCCAGATCTCCGAACCCAGACATACAGACCCCTGGCCACCCTGACACCTGGAAATCTCGCATTTGTTCCAGAATTGACACCTGGGGTGTGTCCGGAGGGACATGAGAAAAGCTGCAGCACCCCACAGCCAGAACAGCAGCTGCCCGCTCATACCTGCAATCCATGCCTCCTCAAGCCCTTGCTTTGATACCCCTGCCCTCACCCCTGATTTCTGTCAACTAGTGGCAGAGCTAGCCTCCTGCGATATCTGAGATACATATCCCTCACAGCTGCCCCTGGAGGCTGGCAAAAGATTTTCCCCTGGAGGAAATATTTGGACACGGGGGTTCAGACATCTCCCCCACTTGTCTCCCAGGGGCGAAAAGCGGGACTGTCTCCATGGGTGTCGGGAAGGACTTGGGACATAAAATGGTATTTATCTGACCAGAGCCTGCTTCTGCCAGCCAGACTAGACCCTCCCTAAAGGGGCCCTACCTATCCCTACTGCTGCCTGCTGGACTAAGCTACTCTCCCTGCTTCTCTGCTGGCATCTCCCAACACCAGCCCGGGCACCTGGAAATCTCACACCCGTTCCAGGTTGGCGATTCTGTGTACGTTCGGAGACACCGGTCTCAGAATCTTGGACTTCGCTGAAAGGGATCCTACACCTACTGGCCTCAAAGTGGACGGTATTGCAGCCTGCCTGCGTCTCACATCAAGCCTGCACCTCCACAGGACGACCCAGGACTATCCAAACGAAAGCTTCAGTGTACCCAAAATCCTCTCAAGGAGGCCTGATTCTGCCAGGCTTGCTGATCTTTGCCCTGATGTTTAATCTGGACCCTGACTAACTTTGAGACTGGGCAAGCCTTAAGGCTAGCCACTGGAGTTCATCCCCTGAATACCTGGTTCCCCCAGCTAACTTTTGACCTGTGTTTAGCAAATTACTCTTGGGAGGATACTGAGCAAACCCCTGGAAACTTTTATCCTGTATGCAAATATTCTGAATGATTTATTTGTCCTGGGGAAAAAGCAAACTCTGCAGTATGGGGGGGGGAGCCTAAAATATTTTATTGTGCTGCCTGAAAATGTAAAACCAATGTCAATGTCTCCTGGTTGAGGGTTAACAAAAAGGACTTAGTCTCTTTCACCTGTACCACACCAGAAAAAAAAATCTAAAATCATAATCACTTTCACTGAGAAAAAAAAAAAAAGAGCTAACCAGTTAACAGGCAATACTTGGGGTTTATAGTTATAGTACTAGGGCCCAACCCGGTATTGCCTGACCAGGGCCAGCTAGCCCCTGCCGAGGTAGCCCCCCTTGCCAGGGCCTTAGGCCCCACTCCTAATGCTAAGAACCCTTCTGCAACCCCTGCTTCACTGCTGGCAAGCTCTAATACAGGCCAGTGACTGTTTAATCTGGTAGTGAGAGCCTTTTCTTTGCTAAATAGTACTGACCCCAGCTTGACACAATCTTGTTGGCTATGCTTGTCAGCAGGACCTCCCTATTATAAAAAAACAACACTGGTTTGTTAATTTCTGTGTACAGATCCAATTGGTCCTCCAAATTTACTAATATCTCAAGATTGAGATATTTGAGCAAATAAGAGGAGGGAATGTAAGACTTTAAGACAATCCTGAAGCCATTTCTGACAATTCTGAATCCTCTCAGCCTCTGTGCCATAGTGCTTCCCCTCCTCCCCTGGGAACCAAGGACCTAACAGCTACACTCGCACGTACTCAGTTCCTGAACAATTACCCATATACGTATGCTTTGGTTCAGTCCCCTGGGAAACAGGGTCAAAATGACCTCTTACCTCATCTGATCTGGCAACAGCTCTCCAGTCAATTATTGGTAATAGTCCTTTCAAATAAGCCAATCAGAATAGTCACAGAACAACCCCCCCTTGCTTCTGTGGCCCCTTTAAAAGTAGACTGTACCCGCTATTCAGGGTCCCTTGGCTTCCCGAATGCTGGGGGACCCTGTCATGACAGAATTAATAAAATCCTCATGCTTTTGCATTGGCTGTGGTGTGTGAGATGGTCTCTGGGAGTGACTCCTTCTCGGTGTTTAGACGCTAGAGTCAAACAGTGCCCAACCAGGAAGAGATCACCACTTGAGTAGAAACCCAGATGCTCAAAAAATATCCCAAAAAAAGTATGCAAATTTTCTTCTTCTCAAAAAATGTCAACTGAGGCTGGGCTTTGGTGGCACATGTTTTAATCCCAGCACTCAAGAGGCAGAGGTAGGTGGATTTCTGTGAGTTCGAGGCCAACGTGGTCTACAGAGCAAGTTCTAGAACACAGAAAAACTGTCCTGAAAACTAAAAATAAAAAAGTCTACTGAAAAAGCCATCAGATGGGCAAACTTCAAGTTAGGGAGAACTACTGGAATTCTTGCACACAGTGAGAGCACACATTGGCACGCCCTTTGGGAATGGCTAACTCACCAATTCTTCCATTTTGGGAGCAACTTAGGATATGCTTATCCTCTTATTCAGCAATTCTATTCGATTTTGATTTATCAACATAAAATATATAAATTTTACCAGCACGCTATTCTTTAACTTGCTGATAATATGTGCACTGCTGTGCAACAGGTTCTAGAACTTAAGTTGTGTAAAACATACTCGTCTGCAGAAAAGATAACTGTTCTTACTCCTCATGGGTACTGGTAACCACTGCTTCATTTCTAAGACTTTGACTAGTTTAAACAGTTCACAAGAAACATATACTATTTGTCCATGACTGGCTTATTTTACTAGGCACCATATCTTCAGGGTTCGTTCATATTACAGGGTTTCTTTTTTCAAGATTATTCTGTTATATGTACATGCCATTCTTCATGCATGCGTCATCTGACAGACACAGGTGCTTCCTGTTTTATCCAGGTTCATGCATGTGGCAGCTGACAGACATAGGTACTACCTATTTTAGCCAGGGTAAACAATGTTGATGAAAATATTTGCTGTTTCCAGTTCTTTTGGATAAATAACAAGAAACAAGGTCCCTAGATCATGTGGCAATTGTAGTGAAAATTCTAGTTTTAAAACGCTGAGGCGGCATTTCAGGTCCCCGCACAGGCTAGCAATCACTCTATTGTATGCTGCGCCCTTAGCCTCATTTTTAATTTTGAGAAGCCTAAATACGACTTTTCATAATGACTGAATCCTTTTATATTCACATTTTATTATTTTTTGCATTTTAATATATTTTATATATTTATTTGTATTCACATTTCAGTGTACAAGGGCAAGTTTCTACATATCCTCACTAACACTTGGTTTTAAAAAAAGATGCATTTTAATTTCCGTATATGTATCTGTGAATATGCACACAGGTGCCTGAAGAGGGCTTTGGATCCCCTGGAGGTAGAGGGTGGAGGTGGGTGGGAGCAGTCAGATATGGGTTCTGGGGACCCAATTCAGGTCCTCTACCAGAGCAGTGAACGCTCTTAACTGCTGGTCCACCTCCCCAGCCCCCACTGTGGCCATCCTGCTGGGTGTGAGGAGATGGATCTCTGCCCCAGTTCTCCGCCCACTTTCTAGGGTATGCTGCTGAGCAAGGAGTGGGGGGCGGATTTCTCTAGAGAGTGTCAGTGTTGGCTCCTTCGGACCGATGCTTTGCAATGCCTTCCAGTTTCACATGTCACCACCGTCTGCAGCACTGCTCAACTCCTGTGTCCGTGGCTCTCATTTGTGTGTTTCAGCTCCTGGGACCTATGCTCTGGGTGCTGCACCCAAGGCATAACTGTCAAATTCAAACCCACGAAGCTCTCCCTACCTTCCATCTAGGGAACAGTTGTGTCAGTGACACATTTTCAGCATTTTGCTTATTTTTGTTTCTGGATGTGTTGGTAATTGAACCCAGGGTCTTGTCATGCTAGGCAAATAGTCTACCACTGAATCATCTCCAGTCCTGGCCCTGAATCCTTTCTTTTTTTGTGCCTTTCCTCCCTCTCTTCCACTCTCTCCCGCTCTCCCTCCCCCCTCCCTTTTTAAGACAGGTCTTACCCAGGATGGCCTAGTCTTGTAATCCACCTCCTCCCTCTAAGCCTGGAATTACACGAATGTACCACCGTGACCACGTTTAGCTGATATCTTCACACAGAGTGTGCTCAGAGTTCCGCTTCTTTATCTTGCGTGTAGATGTCAAGTTTCCCAGCACCAGTTGCGGAAGGGATGAGTCCTTCTCCAGTGGGGGTTCTTGGCTAAAACTCCCAGAATGGACATCTTTGCCATGTTCCTGACTTTAGAGAGAAAGCGTGGGGGCTTTCAGCACTGAGTATGCTGTCTGTGATCAACGGTCTATCATGGTAGGAGCATGGTTGAGCAGATTGTGGTTTAGTCATTTCTCCATAACACATCAGTAAAAATGAACTGAAGCCACTGAGCAATAGAATGAACTGCAAAAGGTTGGGAGAAGAAAACAACCCACTGGAGAATTCATACATCACGACCGAGGTTTACAAGAGTTTATAACTATTTAGAGCCGGATAAGATTGTGGTCAACGTCTGTGTGTGACGATGAGTAGAGGCGTCCCCCAGAGGGGAGGAAAATGACAACAGTTAGAATGGGACACACGGGAGGCTTTGCCGTCTAACAACAGTCTAGTTCCTAAGCCAGGGACATGCATGCAGGCCTGTTAGCCCGGGGACATGCATGCGGGCCTGTTAGCCTGGGGATATGCATGCGGGCCTGTTAGCCTGGGGACATGCATGCGGGCCTGTTAGCCTGGGAATATGCATGCGGG